>NC_056743.1:1753367350-1753487350 GCF_019279795.1 Protopterus annectens
GTATTCGGGCTGACTGAGGGCTACACCTGCAGGCAGATAAACCAGGTGTGATGACTGCAACAGTGAAACACGAAGAACATCAAAGGGTTACTATATAAAGACTGGACCCCTAAGAGAGGGCTAGAGGGTGAGGTAATACGGCAGCTGGTAGAGCCCACAGCCTACCGTCTGGCACCTCTAGCCATAGCCCATTACATTTCTTTTGCAGATAACAATGGGTTACTGTATAGAGAGTGGAACCCTAAGGGAAGGCTAGAGACTGAGGTAATATGGCAATTGGTAGTGCCAAAAGCCTACTGTCTGGCACCTCTAGCCACAGCCCATCACATTCTTTTGCAGGTCATATGGGTATAAAGTGTACCAGTAGTTGTATTATGCAGAATTTTTATTGGCTTGGGATTGTGAAGGATGTAACAGGGTACCGCAGAACCTGTAAGCAGTGCCAAAAGGTAGGCAAGGCAGGGGATAAGATCAAATCTTCTTGGATGTCTTTGTCTGTGATTGAGGAGACACTTCAGAGGGTAGCTATAGGTCTTGTGGAGAGGTTAAACTCTACATTAAAAACTATGCTACGGGCATTTGAAGACCAGTTTAAGAGGGAGTGGGACAAATAGTTGTCCCATTTACTATTTGCTCAGGAGAGGTTAGCTTTTGTAACACCTTTTGGCTTATAGGAGTTTACAAGGATGCCCTTTGGGATGAAGAATGCCCCAACAACCCTTCAGAAGTTAGTATATCATATCTTAGTAGAAGCAGGAGACTATGCTCTCGCTTATTTGGACAATATTGCCATTTATGGTCATTCCTAGTAAGAGCACCTTCAACATGTCAGGGAGGTCTTAGGTAGATTAAAAAGGGCAGGGTAGACCATTAAGTCTACTAAGTGCCAGGTAGGTATGGCAGAGGTCTCTTACCTAGGACATAGAGTATTGAGTGGTAAGATTAGACCAGAATCTGCCAAAGTGGAGGTTATTCAGGTATGGCCTTGTCCCTGTTACCAAAAAACAGGTGAGAGCATTCCTAGAGACAGCAGGGTTCTATAGAAAAGTTGTGCCCAACTATAGTACAATAACTGTACCCCTTACTGACCTATCACGGAAAACAAGCCTGATAAGGTAGTGTGGACCACATATTGTGAGCAGGCATCCAAAAAACGTAAAGAAGCTTTGGAAGGAACCCCTGTATTAGTTAGCCCAGATTACAGCAATGCCAGTGCAGATGGATTATCAAGACAGGGTATATGTTGATACATTTTCAGTCAGCCCCATTTTTCTCACACAATGATTTTCCAGGGTCATGAGAAAATCTAGCTTGAGTCTTCAAAGTGGGGAGAAGTGTGAGGATATTACATACCGTTATCTGTGCTTGCATGACCGGTTGAAGTTTTGTAAACAATTGTAAATTACCCTGCGTACATATACCAGCATGATTAGCTATACTTTTGTAAATAAGTTTATTTCTTTTGATTATCACTCTGATTTATACAAGATGTTTGAATGCCAAACAGTATTCTTCTGGCTGACCACATGTACATGTTCTTTGTGGGGAGAGTTCTGAATGTATGTTGTACAAGAATCAGCTGACCTAGATGCAATGTCATATGTGATGTCATTGTGTGCCAGGGCCGGGAAAACAGAATCTTCACTGCAGCTGTTTGTTTACTTTTCAAAGTCTGACAAGAGAGTATAATTCTCATTGCAGTTTCCTGATATATTTGAAAAAGATCTGCTATAAAAAGCTGGCTCTGAGTCAGTTGTTCAGTTATTGTTCAGTTGTTGTTTTCCAGATCTCTTCAGCAGTAGTAGTCCAGTTGTTTCCAGGAGAGTAGTTGTTCCAGTCGCCGAGGACAGACAAAAGCCTGGAATGTGGACATAAATTCTCATCTTACCTTGCAGAAGTAAGACTATAATCTTTCCTTGTTAAAGTATTTAGATTAGATAGGGACAGTTGATGTTCAGATAGTCAGGGAACTACAGCTAGATACTTAGAGGTTTTCTAAAATCAATGTGAGATCTATCCTACGGTATTATTTTCATACTTCCTGTGTGTAAAATTCTGATGTTTACTGGAATCAGTTATTCAGTACTTAAAAGTTTTACATCCTTGTATCTATTATTAAATGTTTTACTACCTCTCATTGTGGCTGGTTATTTAGTTAACATTTTTTTAAAAAACTTGAGAGTACTTATGCTTATTGTGACAAGACCAGGGTCATTCCAAAACGCCTTACTGCTTGGAATACATGCTACCATTTGTTTCCATATCTACTTTACCCAATATAATTGAGCACCCCTTTTGAAGGTTATTGTGGTATTTGACTGGTGGCAGCAGTTAACTTGTAATTTGGGGAAAGAAACACAGCAGGTTGTTGTGTCTTTTGGCTTTTCCCGGTTAGGGGTTGCCACAGTGGAACTCCGGTCCGCTAATGATTGGCAGTTGATTTTTATGTGCCGAGTTGCCAGCCCTGACGCATAACCTTCAACGAAGGTACGCCCATTCACTCATGTCTCCACGCAGAAGACGCTCAAGCTGAGAGTCGAACCAGTCAGCGTCTTACTGTGAGGCGACAACGCAACAGCAGCACCAAACACAGCAGGTAAATCTGCATTAGTGTTTTCTAAGAGTGTGTGTATGTGTGAATATCAGACACTTAAAGAGGGAGTGTGTGTCAGATACCTAGAACTGGGATACGGTGCTCTGCAGTGGTTAGTGTGGAGATTCATTTGTGGACCTGGAGTGAAGCATATAGCCCAGACCCAGGTTTGGAACCTGTTCCATGTGTACTCTTAGGTTCATAGGTTGGTACTAGGCTATTGGCCCTAGGGCCTATATAAGCCTAACCAAAAAGGTACCCTGGCTTTCGTCACCCAAGAAAATTATTTTCCTGTGCCCCTGTTGAGCAGAGCCACAGAAGTGATCCCCAGGGTGAATTTCCTATCTCCCATCCAATCATCAAGATTTTTCTTGAAGAGTGCCAATGAGGAGCTTTGTTTGATATAGATAGGTAGTTTGTTCCATTGTATGGGAAGTCTCTGGGACAGGAAGCTATCCCTCCAGCATGTTCTGTTTATTGTTGTGACAAGGTTTAGGTCCCTAGAGAGTGTAGCTTGGAGGGATTGGGATTTCTTTAAGTGGAGCATGTCCAACAGCTCTGGGTTTGACATAGCTTTGTATGCTAGGCACAGATCGCCTCTGAGTAGGCGATATGCAACAGAATATAGCTGGAGTTTTTTGAGACGGTCTGCGTAGGGCATCCGTTTGAGGCCGGTAATCCTCTTTGTGAGGTATTTCTACGGCCTTTCCAGTTGTTGTAGATGTCTTCTGAGATACATACCAAAAGGGGCACTGTATTCTATAATGGGTCTAATGAGTGACGATTAGAGGGGAACAATGACCTCTTTTTTCCTGGATGAGAAACCTTTTGTGATGAGGTGTGCCACGTAGAAGTATTTCCTGACTACTGTGGCGATGTGATTATCAAAGAGAGACTACTGTCCACCTGTGTCCCAAGTTCTCTTATCACACTTTCGTTGTTAAGTAGACTACCGTGCCTATGAGGTAGTTCATGGGTACAGAGTTTTTACCAAAAGGGATGACAATGCACTTTTTGTCATTGAGCTTGAGGCCATGGCTTTGACACAAGGCATCTGTCTCAGTGAGGCCCTTTTGTAGGATGTCCACATCGTTAAGAGTTTCGATTATGGCTCCTAGTTTGCAGTCATCTGCGAATTTCGTTAGCCAAAGACCTTCTGTGTTAGCCTGTACTTCAGAGAAGTAGATACCAAACAGGAGAGGACCCAGGACTGAACCCTGTGGTACTCCACTTGTCAATGGTCGGAAGCCTGATTTGCAGTCTGCTACTTTCACAGTGTGGGTTCTATCAGTGAGCCAGTTGGCAACACATCTAGTGACATAGGGATTTATACCTAGTTTAGTGAGTTTATCGATAATTCCAGAGTGGGGGATGGTGTTGAAAGCCTTGGCGAGATCTAGATAGGTTGTGTGAACCACCTTACCCTCATCTATGGCTTTGGTGACTGCTTCAAAGAAGTCTATCAGGTTTAAGAGACATGATTTGCCTTTTACAAACCTGAACTGGGTAGGGTCCAGAGTTTGGAGATTACCAGTGTCATTGTTTATAAGTTCCATGATGATACGTTCCATAGCCTTGCAGACCAGGCTTGTCAGACTAATGGAGCGGTAGTTCCCGGGGTCCGTGGTGACTCCCCTTTGTACAGTGGGATGACCGTCGCTGTGCACCATTCAGTGGGTACAAATCCTGAAGTAAGGCTATGATTGAACATGGTGCCAGTTCAATCTGTCAGGTCCCATGGATGCTGTGTTCTTGGCTTTGGAGAGTGTGTTTTTTACCTGTGCAGCCGTGATTACAGGAACTTTGCATTCTTCCAGTATAGGGATGGCACCTTTAAGGGGTGACAGGGGGAAGTTAGCACTGAACCTATCTGCCAAGATGTTGGCAATATCAGTTGGTTCTGTATATTTAATGCCATTGTGCTTTAACTCAGAGCAGATCTGAGTGCTGCCATTGAGATTCTTGACATAGCTATAGAATGCTTTGTGGTTGTCTTTAGAATTAATGGCGATTTTGTTTTCATAACTAGCTTTGGAGGATTTTATCACAAATGAGCTACAACTATCGATGTATTTAGGAAAAATCCAGAGGGTTATGGCAAGTCCAAAAGACAAGGTTTAGAACAGATAATGATTGGCTTCCATCCATAAGCAATGATATCTTCTGAACTCCTTGTTAATCCTTATGTGGAAATAAGCAACCTGAAGGTCTACAAAGCACATCCAGTTATTCACCTCTAGACAGGAGAAGAATGGTTTGCACCATGTCCACCTGTAATTGTGTCTTGCTTGCATACTGGATTAGGCCACATAGGTCTAGAATGGGCTTAAGGTCCTGTCCTTTGACTTTCTTGGAAACAAAAAGTATCTGGAATGCACTCCAAATCCTCAATGGTCTGGTGGGACCTCTTGGATGGCTCTTTTTTGCTGGAGGTTTGCAATCTCTCTCTTGCCACTGCCTTTTTTTGATGGGGCACTATGCCTGAAAGAGGCAGTGAAGACATTTTTTGGAAATGAAAGTAAAATTACATAGTTTCAAAAAAATATGCTGTTAACCCAGCTGTCTTGTGTGAATGCCAACCACGCACTAAGGTAAAGAGATGACCTGCCCCCCCCCCCCCAACTGCCTCCAGAGAGGAACAGTCCTGCAACCCTTGTAGGACACTGAAGTTACTTGCTGAATCCCTGGTTCTATGGATTTCCTCTGCCCCCTATGGTGGCATCCCCAGCCACAACTGTCTATCCAAATAGAAGTCATAAGGAGGCCATTGGGATTTCTTGAATCAGATTGCTTTGGACCCTTTCCAATTCCTGGGGAAGGATTATTGAGGAATTCTTGAACCAGAACTCTTAAGGCAGACAGCATATTTTTCTTGCTCATTGTTCGTATTTCCTTGACCTCAGGGCCAAACTGTGAAAACCCATCGAAAGGGAAAGATTGATGAAGGATATCTAAGTTCTCTGCAAAGGTTGAACTAGGCATGGAGCCTAGCACTTTTCACATTAACTACTCCATCAGTTGCAACATAAAGTAGCTTCATGCAAAGTTTTTAAATAGTTAGAATCATTACCACCTGCATCTTGAGTTGTTGCGAGACTCAAACATGGCTGGCTTCCTCAAAGACACTATTGCTTCTTCTGTAAGGTCTTTTTGGAATAGTGACATAAAGGTTAAATAAATCATCTCTCTAAGGGAAATGAGCCTGAAGCATATGCTTGCTTGCTTCCCCATGTGATCCATAGTCTGAAATTCCTTGTTGGGATGATGGACTGTTATCATACAGTTGCTTTCTGGTGGCAGTTGCCACAACAATGGATTCCACAAGAGGGCCCTTACTGCAGTGTTGTCCGTCCTTATGTAGGAGTAGGACTTTATCTGGTTTGCAAGGAATAGCTTCTGCCACATCAAGCTCCTGTCGTTGTGCCCTCCCCTCCACCAGGTCTGTTACTGTCTGTTGGAAGGTTCACCCAGGGATAAAGGGAAAGTACAGTTTTGTACCTACCATAAATGTAGATGTTCGAGTGCTAATACAGCTGCACTAATCACATATGGGTTCTCTGCCATCAGGCGGTCCCTCGGTCCGCCGAATTCCAAAGTCTTGGTCCGGCGTCGGTTGTCGTCGCTTTCTCCTCTGACGTCAGTGAGGCCAGAGTATATAAGACACAGCCGACGCCATGTTCTTCAGTCTTTCTTGCCCCAGATGTCAGGTGCCCCCAGAAGGAAGGCAATACCTAAATAGTGCTTATATACATATACAAGCAATGCAATATAATCCAAAATCAGTGGTAACAAGCAAATAAAACATAGCCGGATAACCCAGTCAGGTAGTATGAAGAGGTTGCTAGGCCTCATGCCTTTACCAAGTGGGGAAGGAGGGAGGGAAACCTGTACTGCAGCTGTATTAGCACTCGAACATCTACATTTATGGTAGGTACAAAACTGTACTATGTTCATCGTGCATACAGCTGCAGTCATCACATATGGGTAGAATCCCAAAGCTATGTAGTGGGTGGTAGGTACTAGGAGGAACTGGGTTGAGCCAGAATGCCCTGCAAAACAGCAGTGGCAAAACCTGCTCTTGTTCTGGAATATAAAGGCAGATGGTAGTGTTTTGTGAAGGTATGTACAGAACTCCAAGTGGCTGCCTCCAAAATATCTTTGGTAGGAACTCCTCTGAGGAAGGCTGTAGAGGTAGCTGTGGACCTGGTGGAGTGGGATCTGATACCTGCAGGAACAGATTTTCCATGAAAGGAGTAACAAAACCGTATGCAGTGGCCTATCCACTTTGAAATAGTCTGTTTTGTAACTGGCTTCCCTTGAGCCCCTACAGCATAAGACACAAAGAGTTGTTCCGATTTCCTGAAGGACTTTGTTCTGTCCAAATAATAACGAAGCTGCCTATGGATGTCTAAGGAGTGTAGCAACCTTTCCCCTTTGTTTTGAGGATTGGGGTAAAAGGTGGGTAGGTGTATGGCTTGATTTAAAGCTACCCTGGATACCACTTTAGGCATAAATGATGGGTTGGTACGAAGGGAAACCCTGTCCTGATGGAAAATTAGAAAGGGCTGCACCGCCATGAGGGCCTGAAGTTCAGAAACCCTACGAGCTGAAGTGATGGCCAGAAGGAAGGCTGTCTTCCAGGACAAATATTGCAAATCTGTTGAGGCAGCTGGTTCAAAAGGAGGCAATGTTAATTTTTCTAGTATGTAATTAAGATCCCAGGCTGGTATTGGTTGTTTCCTTGGTGGTCTTATATTCTTAGCCCTCTGAGGAACTGTCGAAGAGTGGGTGAGAAAATAAAGGAGGATCAGTGTTGAATTCTGCAGAGATGGCTGAGGCATGGATTTTTATGGAAGAAAAAGAAAGTCCATTGTTCAATAGCTCCGCCAGGTACTGTAATACCTGAGGCAAGTTCAGTTTTCTATGGTCCTGGCCTTTTTTCTCATTCCAAGAGCAAAACCGCTTCCATTTTGCGGAGTAAGCTTTTCTTGTAGCTGGCCTTCTGGCCTCCAAAATGACATCCTGTACCTCCTTGGAGAGTAGGTTCTGTTGTGGTGTTAAGGAATTTTCCATGCAGCGAGATTGAGTGTTTTCAGCTGACTGTGAAGAGTTTTGTAGCTCTGCTGAGTCAGCAGAAGAGGAATTAGAGGCAGGGACCAGGGAGGAGTATGTGTTAGGCTCCTCAGGAGTGGGTACCAGTGTTGCCTTGGCCAATCTGGAGCAATCAGTAACATCTTCGGTTTGTCTGTTCTTGCTTTCAAAAGCACCTTGGGCAGAAGAGGCAGAGGGTGGGAATGCATAAACTGTCCATGCTGTCCAACTGAATGAAAGGGCGTCCACTCTCCAGGCCTTTGGATGAAAAGTCTTTGAACAAAACTTTTCCAATTGATGATTCCTGTGGGAGGCAAAAAGATCTATGTCTGGCCTCCCCCATGCTTGGATTATTTCTGCAAACACCTGAGGATGTAACTTCCATTCGTGTGGATCTGTCATTTTTCTGCTTAGATTGTCTGCCAGTGTGTTTTCCAATCCTGGCAAGTACTGTGCTTGAAGTTCGATTTGTCTTTCCAGAGCCAAGTTCCAAAGAGTCATGGCTAGTCTGCACAAGGGGTATGAATGTGTTCCTCCTGGTTTGTTTATGTACCACATTACCGTGGTGTTGTCTGTTCTTATCAGTAATTGTCCTGGATGCAGGAAGTCCTTGAAAGCTGTAATTGCATTTATTACTGCTAGCATTTCTTTTCGATTGATGTGAAGGTGCTTTTCTTTTGGGACCATTTGCCCTGAATGCACCTGTTGTCATGTGCCCCAGGCGTAGTCTGAGGCGTCTGTGGTTATGACTTGTTTTGCTTGAGGCTTGCAGAATGGGAGGCCTTTGTTTGCTTGACATGCTTGGGCCCACCATAGAAATTCCTTTTGCAAACATGAAATTATTGGTATTATTGTTTCCAAACTGTGACTGTGTTGAGACCATAGGTTTTTTAGGTACCATTGAAGTTTCCTCATATGCAGCTTTGCAAATGGGGTTAATAGAATGCAAGATGCCATGAATCCCAGAGCCTGCAGGATTTTCCTTGCAGTAAGCCTGGTACTTTTTGCTAGTATTTTGAAGTACTGAGATAGTTGCCCTTGTTTTTCTGGTGTTTGTGTCCAAGTTGGCACCCAGGAAAGTTATTTTCTGGGATGGTGTTAGCCTTGATTTCTCTTTGTTGATTGTATATCCCAGAGAAAGCAGTAACCGTGTCACATATGCCAGATGTTCCAGAAGTATGTTCTTGCTGTCGGCTTGGATCAGGCAGTCGTCCAGATAAGGGTAAATTTGTATCCCTTGAAGTCTGCAGTAGGCAATCACTGATGCCAGGCACTTTGTGAATACTCTGGGCGCAGTAGATAAGCCAAAGGGCAATGCAGAGAATTGATAGTGGATTGAACCTGCAAGAAATCTGAGGTATCTTCTGCAGCTTTGTCTGATTGGGACATGCAGGTATGCCTCCTTGAGGTCCAATGTTACCAGCCAGAACTCCTTGCCCAGCATGGGAAGAAGCTGCTGTAATGTGAGCATCTTGAATTTTGGTACGATTAGAAATGTGTTTAGGGTGGATAAGTCCAAAATGGGTCTCCAGTCGGTTCCTTTCCTTGGTACCAGGAAAAGTCTTGAATAAAAACCTTGACCTTGTTGGTGGGTAGGTACCTCTTGAATAGCTCGCATGCTTATGAGCTTTGAAATTTGCAGTTGTGTCTCTGCCATTTGATTTTGTGGCAGGTTTGGCATGCCTCTCATTTTTGGAAGAGTGAAATTGAAATTTGTAGCCTCTGTTTATCATGTCCAGGATCCATTTGTCTGTTGTGACAATATGCCAATTGCTTGCAAATAGTGCTAGTTTTCCTCCCAAAGGTGCTGCCAGCTGAGACATGCTTGGCATGGAAATGAGGGAGCCATTGGGTTTGCTTCCTGTATTGTTGTGCACTGTCTTCGCCACCTCTTGGTGCTGGAGTTTGCCATTGTCGGCCTCTATATGATCCTTGTGATTGCCCTCTGCCCCTTGTGCGTCTGTATCTACCTCTTTGGGGCTTGTCAGTGGCTGGAAAGGACCAGTTTTTGAAGGCCAATTTCTGCTAAAACGTGGTGGTTGGACCTGTAAGAAAGCTTTGACAGTTTGTATAGATTTGGCTTTTTCTTCCATTTTCCGTAGTATCTCCTCAGCATTAGTACCAAACAGCACATCCTTTTGTAAAGGAGCATCTAGAAGTTTAGCTTTCACATGATCAGGTAAATTTTGTTCCCTAAGCCAGGCGTGTTCGAATGACTGATCCTGTAGCTGCCGCTCTGCTTGAGGCCTCTAGGGCATCATAACCACATTATAAAGTGTGTTTACCAACTTGTTCTGCACTATGCATCATATCCTGTAACTCCTTTAAATCTTGTTGTTCAGGTTGAGACATTTTGTTCCTCAATTGTGATAACAGGAACTGTTGATATTTAAGCATATGAAACTGACAATTTAAAGCCCTCATGGCTAGGGTGGCCGAGGTATATACCTTTTTCTCCCCATCCAAAGATCTTGATTCCCTTTCTGCAGGAAGTGGATTTTTGGCAGTGGAGGCCTTCAATCCCTTGGGGCCTTGTGAAATGGTTTCAGGGTCAGCATTATGGCTTTTGAAGAGAAATTGGTGAGAGCTGGGTACTCTGTAATACCTATCAGGTTTGACTGGTGCAGGAGGCAGAGAATCCGGGTTAAGACAAGCCTCCGAATAGACATCATCCAGTATGTCCAAAACAGGGGGTATAGCCAGAGGTCTGTGTTGAGGTAACAAAAGAAATTCCCTAAGTCTTTTCTTGGAATCTGAAAAGTCTTGGCCTTCCCAATGGAAGTGTTCCCTCAAGGTGTGTAAGGTTTCCCCAAAGGAAAAATCCTCAGGAGGGGATACCGAGGGAATGGACTGTTCTGCATCCGAATCCTCAAAAGGAGAGTAAGAGTGTTCCTCTGCATCAGAATGTTCTGATAAAATTGATCCCTGATCAGAAGAGGGAGAATCTTCCTCCACTCTGGGTCTCTTGTCTGAAGGGGGTTGAGAACCTCTGATAAGAGAAATTAAATCCTCAGCCATTCTAAGCATCTGTTTTTTAGGCATGGGACCTGGAGATGGGCCCTGTACAACAGGCCTCATGGGCTGCCTGGCTGCTTTGGATTTAGTAAAGGCCTTAATTGAAAAAGAAGATGAGGGCCTAAATACACCATGGGTGGAGGTGGACCTGTCCACATTAGTAGGCTCAACATTAGCAGAGGCTTCGGTTGTAGTCTGGAAAAGGGCCGAGGACCCAGCGGTCTCGGGTACAGAGGACACCGCCAAAGAAGTGTCGTCGGTAGTCAGGGACTGCAAAGGCGTCTCGCTGAGAACCGGACCACGTGTAGCCTGTTCTGGCGTGGTCTCGACGGGGACCGCGGGCTTCGCGTGTCGGTCCTTTTCCATGCGTTTTTTGGTCAAAACGGTAGTCGGAGTGTCCGACGACATTTTATAATCGAAAGCTTTACCAAAGTAGTGCTGGGCGAACTCCGCCTGACGCTTAATAGTGCGTTTATTGAAGGTAGCGCAAAAGCTACAGCCCGAGACGTCGTGGTCTGGGCCCAAACAAGGTATGCAGCAGGAATGGAAATCCTTATGCGGTATTTGCTTCCCACAAGAAATGCAATTATTAACTTTTTCTGACATCGGTCTGAGGCAAGAAAATTTTCCCCAATGGGGTACTTAGCTTTAATGAAAACTTCGGATTCCAAAATATTCGTAATTCAGGAGCTGGCCGACCGGCACTTGCGAACTGCTTCTGCTTCGGGCACCGCGCGGCAAAAAAGACTGAAGAACATGGCGTCGGCTGTGTCTTATATACTCTGGCCTCATTGACGTCAGAGGAGAAAGCGACGACAACCGACGCCGGACCAAGACTTTGAATTCGGCCGACCAAGGGACTGCCTGACGGCAGAGAACCCATATGTGATTACTGCAGCTGTATGCACGATGAACATCAGACTTGCAAGGTCTGAAAAAAAAAACCTCAGACGGGGAAGGGGGAGGTCAGTGGGCCAGAAACTCTTCTGTTGCATCAATTCCAATATTTTTCCAAACCTGGAGTCCTCTCAGGGGGACTGTGGGGACCCTATTCATTCAGTGAGGTGAGTGTTGGAGAGTGAGTGACTCCACTGGGGAGTCAGATATGGTGGTTCTGGAAGGAACTCATTTGAAAACATAACTCTCATGTAGGCCTTGTGTAAGACCTTCAAATCTTCCTGTCCATGAGAAGAATGGTGAGAAGGAAGGGCTGCAGACTTAAGAGTGCCACCGGTGGTGTCGAAGTCAATGGAGTATACCCTTCCTGCATAAACAGGCAGGCTATGACTCCTCCCTCCTCAATGAACTTGTCAGGCAATGACAAATCCACCTATATGTGAGACCGCCAAGTCAGCACCTATCTGTCCCTAAAGAGGTGTATGTCAATGATGCCAAGGATGGAGGCACTAATGCTGACAGGGCAGCTCCAATACTTAAGTTGAAGCTGATGCCTTGAATACAGATGACCCTTATGCTGTAAAAAGGCACCAAGCAAGTTGGTGCCAAAGACAATGCCGAAGATCCAGGGTTGAGTGATCAGTGTTGAGATTCTAGCAACTTTGATCAATAGGAGATGAGAGAGTTAGACAGTTCACAGGCAACATAAAGGGAATCTGATCCAGCCATTTTCAACATGGGAAGCTCCAGAAAGGACAACGTCCCCAAACCCTCTGGTATGGAAACTTCTACTAGGGAAGGATCTTCTCTGATAGAAGATGTTGGGCCATCCTGATCCACCCTACTTACAAAGGGGGATGGGATAACACCCATGTCAATTTAAGTTTTTACCTCATCATCCTTTCCCAGTCAAAATTAGTAGTGCTCCAGTATGACAAAGTAGGTCTCAAGGAAGAAAGTGCAGGGTGGGGCAGGAGGGGAGGAAAAGTGAAAATCTCCCTTTCAGATGAGTGGCTACTAGCCGTCCGTTTGGAGGAGAGGGTGATCATGAATGACAGCGGTCTCAGTGCAGGAAGGCCCAGCAAGAGAAAATAGGACAGTGCTAAAGTAGTCTAACCCAAAGCTACCAGCATGGAGTCAGTCTATGAAACCTTTGGTGAAGAAGCTAAAGGCTAAGATTCGTCTGGCGTTCTCTCTCTCTCTCTCTCTCTCTTTTTCTTTCTAATGCTTTCTCCCATTCTTTATCTATGTTTATCTCTCGCTTTTCCTTTGACTAATTGTGAGAAGGAGGAAGGAAACAGGCCCATCAGAATCAATTTGCTCTTCCTTTCTTGTACAGAATATGAATCAATGCCTTCACAAATATCAAAAGTGGCTTGAGGATGTTCAGGCATACCACAGAGAAGTCATGGGTATCCTGGGATGGGATTTTATGGCCACAATGGATGTATTTCCTGAAGCCCTTGTCCATAATAAAAAGAAAAGGCAACTTCCAATATAGTGAACAACAGCTACAATATACAACTACAGCAAAAAGACAGTGCCGAAGACTACATTCTATACATACATACAGATTTAAATATACTGAGGAAAAAAGGGCTAACGGAAGGGATAGAAGTGATTATGCACCAACACATTGTTGCTGAAGTGGGAAGGAAAGAATATCCTCAAGGAAGAGGAAAAAAACAAAGAAAAGTTTTAAGGTTGAACTAAGAGGATCTGATTAAACACTTTTTTTTTTAACTAGCACTTATCTGAGTACTGTTTGAGTGATCCTGTCTGCTGAAGTGGCTGACGACATCTGAGAAAATGTATATGACAGGTACATGGTGGTAGTAGTGATGAAGTTTCAGTGTCTGGGAGAGAGATCAATTGCTGAACTGGATGTGCCTGACACTGAATATCCCCATAATCTGAAGTACAGAACTTGATAATACAAGATAATCAAGTCTGCAGATGATTACACATTTAGTACTTTAACACATAAATGTAACTTGCTTCTAATGTAAAGATAACACACTGATACTCAGTGTGGGCAACTGTTGAGTATTAAACATTGACAAGCAAATATTTCCTGCCATCTGTTATTCTGGGGGAGGCACTTACATTAAAGAATGATTAGTGCCCTGCATACACTTACATAAAACTTCTCATATGATCATCAAGCTGCCAAAGTAGTCATAATAAACTTTGGTGTTTCTCATGAAACTACTGGGATTTCTAGTCATTCTAGTATGCTCCCTCTGTACCTCAACAAATTTCCAAGTACAATACCACTGCCTTTATAATTCAGCCAGACACAGTACTGAGGCTTACTGCAAGGACTTATATATGCCTAAAATCCTGAATTACTCAGAAGGGCTAAACAGACTACCCTTGATATCAATCTCGTCTCACCTTCTAAGAGTCTTGCTGCACCACAAAAGATCCCCTCCTACTCAAGACTTTGTGTGCTAAATGAACAGAGGGAGAGGGGCTGATAAATGTGCAAATACAATTAACCTCAAAACCTTCCATAAGGAGGTCTTGATCAGGGTCCACTTGGTCACCATAATCCAGAACTGGTAAATGGGAACAGATTTCCCAAATGTGGGAAATTACCTTATTCCAAAAAAAAAGCACCTGTGAGGCATTCCCAAGATACCCTCAATAAATATTTAGGTTTTCTGGGTCTACCCAACCAGTGCTCCAAAGGTCTGGCTAGTTGGCTTAAAGTGGTAACCAGCTGGCAGCTCAACACCTCTCTTTTTGCTTTTTTTTTTTTAAATAACTTTATTGAATTATCGCTTGTGACACTGGCAAATTTACATTTATATAAAAGTAATCAAACTGTATTAACAAGTTTATGATTACAAACATTACACTTCACATATATTGCTATATTCATATAACCTAAGCAGCATTACATAAATTATTCAATTCCTGCACTTTTTTAAACAAGAAACATTTTTATTAAACCATCATTTACGACACTGGCAACCATACATTTATACAAATTAAAACAAACCACACAATCCTAGCTGCAAGCATTTTACATCACAAACCATACTGACACACTCGCAGTTGCAAACATTACACATCACTTATAATATACCCAATCATTTTCAAACAGTGCTTAGCTCATTTAAGTCCTGCCTTCTTTTAAACCTCATTCCTCCCGCAATTCATTTTTCCTATGTAGCTTGCTTCTACCCTTTTCTAAAGATATTAATTCCAGTTGTTTTACCTCTGTTACTATATTCACTACTTCTAGTATTGTTGGTTTAGATTTTGATTTCCATTTTCCACCATCTGCTTTTTTGGCAGCTATCATAATTACAGACAGCACTTAAGTACTTACCATGTCTACGGAATTCCAATTTTGTATCATAGCTCTAAAAAGTATTTTCACTTGTCACACCAATCTGCCCACCAAACATCTCAGACAGTGCATCCCACAGGGAATCTTTAAAGTCCATCAGTTTACTGATCTCCCAGAAAATATGTTCCCAATGATCTCTTTCTTCCCTGTCACACCTCCAACATTTGCTGTCTACCCGAGGATAAATTCTCTGGAGTCTACTTGGGGTATAAAAATATCTAGCTAAACATTTCCAAGCAAAAATCCAAAACACTAAATTTTGTTGCATATTTGGGAGACATACATATATCCTCTTATTGTTTCTTTGTAAATTGCTTATCCATCCTTTCTTGCCTATCTTTTCTAACCTCCTCAGATTGATCCTTATAGTTATAATGCAATATTGTATATGCTCTACTAATTAATCCTTTTTAATGGCAGCTTCTGTTCTAGATTGTACTGAAAAATCTACCAGTGTTGGTCTTTTGTTTAGGATCCCCTATTTATTTCTTTTTGCCTATCTCTGATATCAATCCTTGATAAGGAAGGCAATCTCTAACGGGAAGTCCAAATAAATTCTTGGCATCCTCCCGTTCTATCATCTTTCCCTCGCTACTTATTTGCTTCCAATACCTTGGTTCCTTTGCCAGTTTTCTCCAATAAATTCCAGCCCCCTCTTGCCTATTGTCTATATCCCTAAATGCAGTCATCCCTATCAGCAGAATCTCCTGTCTCCATTCCTGTGATGGCTTAGTTCTTAGGATACTTTCTGCTATTTTACAGATATAATATCCTGTATGATTATTTTTATTCTCCTTAAAGGTCTGCTTCCAAAATCCCAGTGTCTCCTTGTTTCTTGAGCCCCTCTCCCCGTTTCATCATCATCCCTTTCCATTTTGAATTATAGTTTTCTGCTTGTGCTATGTATACGAGCCTTAACTGTGTAGCCCTGAAATACCCCTTCAAATTGGGTAATCCCAATCCGCCCTGTTCTACTGGAAGAATCAGCTTACTCCACTTCAATCTTGCCGTCTTCCCCTCCCAGACAGAGTCCTTCATCTCTTTATTAATTGCTATCCACAACTGGTTGATAAAAACATGCCTGACTTGTGTACAAGACTAATTGGACTAAAAAAACATTTTAACTGCTTGTATCTTTACTATGCATAACCATATAACAAAGCTTCCATTTTCTCAGTTTTTGTATTATCTTTTGTTTAGTCTCTTCCCACTTATTCTTAGCACTACACCAGAATTAATTTTAACCCATACTCCTAAATACTTTATTTTATCATGTCCCCATAAACATGGATATTCCTGAACCAATTCATGTATGGGTACATAATTTACCACTATTGTCTTTGTTTTAGCTTCATTTATTTTGTATCCGGAAAAGATCTGAAACCGTCTCAAAATGTTCCACAACATTGCAATGTCTCTCTCTGGTTTTGTCAGATATAAAATAATATCTGCAAACAGAGCCAGCTTTCTTGAATAATATACCAACTATACTACTGAATTCCTGAGTCACTTGTTTTCATTCTCAGCTTACTCTGTCAAACACTTCCGCTGTATCAACATAAATGGCATTTTCTTACACTCTGCTTCTCATCAATGTTCTGTTAATGTTGTCAAATGTTTGCCTCCCCACCATAAAACCACACTGATCCATATCTAACAATATTGGCATTACTTTTGCCACTCTTTTAGCCATTATAGACAAGAACACTTTATAATCATGGTTTAGTATTGAAACTGGCCTATATGAAGCTGGATCTGATGGATCTTTACCTTCTTTAAATATTACAGCTACCACTGCTAAAATACTATTAAACAAAACCTTCCACATCTTTATCATTTTTTTCCCTACTAGCTTCCAAACCTCTAGAGGAAAGCCATCTATTCCGGGGGACTTTCATGTAGATAGGTTAAAAATCATAATTTTTAACTCATCTCCTCCTATCCCAACAGTTAGAAACTGAACCTCATCCACCTCTAACCCTAGCATATTCAATTCTTCCATGAACATTTACATTTGTATCTTTCCCTGATTTCCATATTTCTCTGCTTTATACATACTTTCATAGAATTTCCAAAATATTTCTAATACCTTTACAGGATCTCTTGTTACAGTCTCCCTAAGCTTGGCGACGGCCCTTTCTACTTTCTGTTGCCTGAGTCACTGTGCTAAAAGTTTTTGTGTTCTAGTGTTATCAAAAACAGCTGATTAACAGCAATCTTTCTAAGCTCGTGCATACTGTGATGCCCGTGCACTGGCCCAGCAATCAAGGAGCCTCAATCCTCACCACTAACACCAGTGAAGGGCGTCCATATAGGGAAAGGATAATAAATGCACATACAGTAAAGTACAAATTCTCTTAAGAGCAAACAGGGATCACAGTCATTCTGGGGCTGGCTTCTCCCTTTATCTCCAGGTCCCCAATAAGACTCCCCACTGGCACAGCTATAGGGTCCAGATCTCAGTCTAGTGGGCAAGCTAAAACCTCCAGCAACCTCTCTCTACAACCAGTGCTTTGTCTCCCTACCCAAGTGACACACACACTTTGAGATAATAGGTATATACAACCACACATACACTCCTGGGTAAGGCTGGCACAGGTTCTCCAGCTGTGCCCCTTTTCTGCCCAGTCTAAAAGGTAGTACTAGCTGCCACCACCCACTAATATTTATCAGCTACTCAAAGGCCCTTAAAAGGATATCCAATTATTACTGTGCAATATTATTATCCAAATAGTAAGTGTGACTGAACAGTCCAGGCTTATTAGAGTGACTTGGTACAGTATCACTATATACATGCAATGTACTCTAGAGCTTAAATTAACTCTACATAAAACAGCCACAGTTGAAAAGTTTAAAAATATTTAATAATTAATAAAAACACATGACAATACTTCTTACTACACAGTGGTAGTCAAGAGTTCAGAGATCACAGAGAAATACTTAAAATAATTCAGAAGAAAAGTTCTGACATCACAGAAAAAACACTTAGTCTGGTCTTCCTAATTTCTAGCTATTTCTAAGACAAAACACAGTTCTAAATAACTTGCATATAGATAACAATAACAAGCAAGACAGTGCTGGTGATGTTGGATATTCTCAAGACAAAATGCTCAGAGCTCTCTGATTCTCTCTCTTTAAATTGATAACACAGAGCTGCTTCACATGACATCATTCTTCACACTTCTCTGGTGTTCCCAGGCTAACAGAAAAGTACAGTTTTGTACCTACCATAAATGTAGATGTTCGAAGATCCACATTGCTGCAGTCCTTACATATGGGGTAGTCCGCTGTCCTCGGTCGGCCCGAATACCAAAGTATTAGGCTGACGTCGGTCATGGGCGCCCAGAACTTACATCAGAGTGTCAGGGTATAAGAGCGCATGCCCGACGTCATATCCTCAGTCTTTTCTTGCCCCAGATGTCAGAAGGCCCTAAAAAGAAAGCCCACAGCCAAAAACAGAATACTTCCCAAAAACAAAATATGTACAAACCACAGCTACCACCCAAACCATACAACCATTCCAAACTATAGAGGGGAAGGAGGGAGTTATTGACTGCAGCAATGTGGATCTTCGAACATCTACATTTATGGTAGGTACAAAACTGTACTATGTTCTTCATCTCACATTGCTGCAGTCCTTACATATGGGTAGAATCCCAAAGCAGAGGTAAAGGGAGGTTGGCAAAATCAGAAAGCATTAGGAGCTGCCAAAATGCCCTGTAATATTGCAGTGGCAAATCCAGCCCTAGATTTAGAATAAAGAGGAAGGTGGTAATGTTTAGAAAAAGTATGCACTGAACTCCAAGTGGCTGCTTCCAAAATATCTTTAGTAGCCACCCCCCTTAAAAAGGCTGTAGAGGTAGCAGTAGCCCTAGTGGAATGAGGCCTGATTCCAGCCGGAATCTCCTTACCATGATGGGAATAACAGAAAGCAATGCAAAAACCAATCCACTTAGAAATCGTTTGTTTAGAAACAGGCTTTCCCTGAGAACCCAAGGCAAAAGAAACAAACAACTGCTGAGACTGTCTGAACCCTTTAGTTCTGCTCAAATAATAACGCAACTGCCTGTGAATATCCAAAGTGTGCAAAATCTTCTCCCTTTATTTTGGGGATCTGCATAAAAAGTAGGCAAATGAATAGTTTGGTTCAAGGCCACACTAGAAACCACCTTAGGCATAAAAGTAGGATTAGTACGTGAAGATACCCTATCCTTATGAAAATTAGGAAGGGTTCAACTGCCATAAGGGCCTGTAATTCAGAAACCCTTCTTGCAGACGTGATGGCCAACAAAAAGCAGTCTTCCAGGACAAAACTTCAATTCGCAGTAGCTGCAGGCTCAAAAGGAGGTAAAGTAAGTTTTTCCAACACAAAATTGAGATCCCAGGCAGGAGTAGGAGCTCTACGGGGGTCTTATGTTCTTTGCCCCTCTAAGAAATTGCTTAAACAAAGGATGAGAGAACAAAGGAGGGTCACAGTCATAGTGAGCAGAAATGGCTGCAGCATGAACCTTTATAGAGGAGAAAGACAAACCTTGTCTAATAAATCTGTAATGTATTGAAGAGAAACACTTAAATCAGGCTTGGAAACATCAAAGTCCTTTGCTTTGCTCCAAACAAAAACCTCCTCCATTTATCAGCGTAACTTTCCTTGTACTAGGCCTTCTGGCCTCCAAAATAACATTTAAAACTTGTTGTGGAAGCTGAGACCTCCAGGGTCTAGAACAGAATATGCCAGGCTGTTAGATGCAGGGACTGAATCCTGACATGGAGGAAATGATTGCCCTCCTGTGACAAAAGGTGCGGAATCAAGGCAAAGGCCATGGAGGCTCCTGTACTAAACTTCTCAGTAGAGGGTACCAGTGCTGTCGAGGCCAATCTGGAGCTATCAGAATCATGGATGGCTTGTCTTGTCTGGCCTTCAAGAGTACCTTTGGGAGGAGAGGCAGAGGTGGAAAGGCATAGACGTGAAGATTGCTCCAACTGAAGGATAGAGCATCCACCTTCCAAGCTGTGGGATGAAACATTTTGTGCAAAACTTTGGCAACTGGAAATTTAGTGGAGAAGTAACAGATCTATGTCTGGAGTTCCCCATAACACTGTCAACCTTCAAATACATGAGGATCCAATTTCCACGTGTGGGGATCCACTATCTAACTGCTCAACACATCTGCTAAGGAGTTCTGTGCTCCTGGTAGAAACCTTGCCTGAAGATTGAGGTGTAAACTGAGAGCAGTCTCCCACAAAATCATCGCTTGTCTGCAAAGAGGGTACGTAATGTGTTCCCCTTGCTTGTTGATGTACCACATGACAGTTGTGTTGTCTGTTTGAATCAACACTTGCCCTGGGTGAAGTAAATCTTTGAAAGCCATCAATGCAAATTGACTGCTAACATCTCCTTCAAGTTGATATGCAAATGTTGAAGTCTGGCAGGCCACGTGTCTTGAACCCATTTTCCATTGAGGTGTGCTCCCAAGCCTTGTCCGAGGCATCTGTCGTTAGAATCTGACTCGCCTCTGGTCGGGTCACAGAGAGTCCCTTGTTTAGGTGACATTCCTGAGCCCACCACAAAATTCCTTTTGAATGCAAGGTATTATTTGAATGACAGTGTCCAGATCTTGGCAGTGTTGTGTCCATACGTTTTGAGATACCATTGAGCTTCCTCATATGCAGTTTGGCATTGGGAAGCACCAGGATACAAGATGCCATGAACCCTAAGGCTTGAAGGACTGACCTTGCAGTCAGCCTGGACCGTAGAGACAATTGATGGAAGTAAAGAGTAAGGTTCTTTGCTTGTCCGGGGTCAAAAAGCCATCTGGGAAGCTGTATTCAGTCTCACACCCAGAAAGCACATTTCCTGAGAGGGTACTAGACTGACTTTGTTTCATTCACAGAATACCCTAGGCACCTTAACACTGCCATCACATACTGTAGATGATGAAGAAGTTCTTTGTCTTGAGCAAGAATCAGGCAATCGTTCAAATAAGGATAAATTTGTATTCCTCTCAACCCAAGAAGGTTATCACTGGAGCCAGTACCTTTGTGAACACCCTGGGCAGTAGATAAGCTTCAAAGGGCAATGCAGAGAACTGATAATGTAAAGTCCCAGCCCGAAAACGCAGGTACCTCCTGCAACTGGGCCTGATAGGAACATGAAGATAAGCCTTTGAGATCCAGAGTTACCATCCAGTGATCTTTGCCCAACAGAGGTAAAAGCTGTTGCAACGCCAACATTTTGAACTTTGGAATGTCCAGGAATGTGTTGAGGATAGATAAATCCAAAATCGGTCTCCACGTGTTCCCTTTCTTTGGTACTAGAAACAGGCGAGAATAAAACCTAGGCCCACTTCTGACAGAGGGACCGCTGTATGGCTCCCATTTGAAGAAGTAAAGAAATCTGCTTGTAAGCCTCTACCCTTTGTTGAGGAGGAACGCCTGGCATACCTTTGAAAGGGAGGCAATGTATGGAAATAAAACTTGTAGCCTCGGTTTATAATGTCCAATACCCATTTGTCCTGGGTGACTAAAAGCCAGTTTTGCTTGAAGAGTGCTAACTTTCCCCAAAGGAGCTGCCAGGGAAGAAGAATCTGGCAGCTGAAAATGCAGGTCATTGGGCCTGTTTACGAAAGGACTGGCCCCTGCCCTCACCTGAAGATTGTGCAGGTGAACTCCATGTTCTAGGCCTGAAAGTACTCTGAGCTCTGCCCCTACCACGCCTAGATCTACCTCTAGACTGAGAATCAGAAGAAAGATACGCCCACCCCTTAGTAGGCCAATTCCTACTAAACTTTGGAGGCTGCACCTGCAAGAAGTCTTTAACAGTCTGCATAGACTTAGCCTTGTCTTCCATCTTTTCAAGACCGACTCCACAGGGGACCAAATAAACTTCAGACTGTAAAGGAGCATCCAAAATTCTAGTTTTAACATGCTCTGACAAATTCTGATCCTAAGCCAGGCGTGCAAGGAAGAACTGAACCAGTGGCAGCCACCCTGGAAGAAGCCTGTAAAGCATCAAAACCACACTGCAAAGAATGCTTACCCACCTGTTCAGAGACATGTACCAAATCCTGTAATTCCTTACACTCAATGCCCTCTGCCAAAGCATCTACTTTAGATTTTAGCTGAGTAAGGAGGAAATTCTGATACTTTAACATATGAAACTGGCAATTCAAAGCCCTCATAGCTAACGTAGAAGAGGTATACACCTTTTTACCCCATCTATCCAAAGCTCTAGCCTCTTTATCCATAGGAACTGGATTCTTTACAACAGAAGCCCTGACACCCTTAGGTCCCTGGCTAATAGTTTCTGGGTCTGCCCTAGGACTCTTATACAGATATTTATGAGCCTCAGGTACTCTGTAATACCTGTCCGGTTTAACTGGCGCAGGAGGCAAAGAATCTGGATTAAGGGAAGCCTCAGAGAAAACATCTTGCACAACCTCCAAAACAGGAGGTATAGCCAAGGGCTTATGTTGTGGTAAAAACAAGAACTCCCTAAGCCTCTTCCGTGAATCAGAGAAATCCTGACCTTCCCATTTAAAATGCTCCCTCATAGAATGAAGTGTTTCTGAGAAGGAAAAATCTTCTGGAGGAGAAGCAGAAGGAGTGGAATCCTCTGCATCAGAATCAGAATAAGTAGGAAAATCCTGAATGTCTTCAGTCAAGACTCTGAATCATCTGAGGCCTGTTCCAAACTCTCCACCTCTGGCTCCACTCTGGGCCTCTTATCAGGAGGGGGCATAGAACCTCTTATCAAAGTAATTAAATCTTCTGCCATTTTAAGCATGTGCTTTTTAGGCACAGAACCTGCAGAACTAGGACTGACACCAGGGAAAGGTAAACTAGCCCTGCCTTTGGAAGAAGCCTTAGAAACAGAAGGAGAAGGCCTAATCCCCTTAAGTAAGGAAGGGAGAACAGTAACCTGAGAGGCCCCCTCAGCCTGACCTGCTGCCTCCTGAGAGGCCACATCCTGCAAAATCAAAGTCTCCTCCTGAGACTCAACTGAAACCTCAGCCGGATCCACAGATTCCCCCATAGCTCCTAAACAGCCGGCGTCCGGAACGGACGACTCATCCTGTCTGGGTTTTAAAGATTTGTCTTTGCGCTTCATGGTAGCGGGCGCCGGAGGATTCGACGGCATATTATAATTACACCGCTTACCGAAGACAAGCCTAGCGCAATCTAACCTACGCTTGATGGTACGCTTATTAAACTTAGCACAAAGTTTACACCTCACGCCGTGCTCAGGTCCCAAACAAGGAATACAAAGAGAGTGATAATCCCTATGCGGTATCTGTTTCCCACAAGAAATACAATTATTCACTTTTTCTGACATCTGGAATTAACTGAGGCAAGAAAAAACAAAAATATTCCCCAACGGGGTACTTAGCCCAACTTGGATTTGGTCTGAAACTCAGAATACGAAAATTTCAGAACGCCGAACGGCACTTGCAACGCTGCTTCTGCATCGGACCATGCGGCAAAAAAGACTGAGGATATGACGTCGGGCATACACTCTTATACCCTGACGCTCTGATGTCAGTTCTGGGCGCCCATGACCGACGTCAGCCTAATACTTTGGTATTCGGGCCGACCGAGGACAGCGGACTACCCCATATGTAAGGACTGCAGCAATGTGAGATGAAGAACATCTACATTTACATACTTTACACCTGGTCAGAAACCACAGCAATAAAGGACATTTATACATGCAAATTCTAGCCATTAACTCAATAGGCAGGATGACTCCCTCTAGACATATCGTCACCAAATTTTAACATCAAAGACAGTCATTAAATGCTTGACCTAGCTTTCTTACAACAGAGTGCACTGTTGTTACATTTTTGCAGCTCAATATCCAATGCAGTCTTTTCACATTTAAGAGAACAAGCCTGTGGCTTACAATAATATTTACAAATGACAGAATTATCTACATAATTCTATCTGGCTAGGCTGGCAGCCTTCACCTACCTTCACACATCCGCCCCTTCCCCGGAGAACTCAATCTAGTTTTTCAAGTGACCCTTGAGAAACGCTGCTTGAGAAGGTTAGGTCTATCTGAGTATACCTTACCCCATTCCCTGTCTTGAGAGCCCATCTGCATTGGCATTGCTGATCCCACATCGGGTGGTGCACTGACATATCATATGCTTGCAACCCTAGGTTCCATCTTAGCATTTTGCTGGCTGGCTCTGTGCAACCATGTTAGAGGGCTGTGATCTGTCACTACAGTGAATTTTCTTCCATACAGATAAGGCTGAAGTTTCCGCAGTGCCCACACTAAGGCTAGCCATTCCTTTTCTACAGCTGCATAGCATTCCTCCCTGGGTTGGAGTCTATGACTAAGATAAACCACTGGGTGCTCTTCTCCCTCTGAAGAAATCTGGCTAAGTACAGCCCCCACCCCATGGTTTGAAGCATCCACCTGCACAACAAATTCATTGCTGTAATCTGGACTGGCTAACGCAGGGGGTCCTCCCAAAACTTCTTTAAACTTCTGGAAAGCTTGCTCACATGCTGTGGTCCACACTACCTTATCTTGCCTGTTCTTTCTTGTCAGGTCTGTGAGGGTAGCAACTATGGTACTATAACTGGGGACGAACTTTCTGTAGTACCCTGCTGTCCCTAAGAATGCCCTCATCTGCTTTTTGTAACAGGTGCAGGCTATGCCTGAATGGCTTCCACTTTGGCAGGTTCTGGCCTGATCTAACCACTCCCCACTCTATGTCCCAGGCAGGAGACCTTTGCCATTCCCACCTAACATTTGCTGGGCTTAATGGTAAACCCTGCCCTCTGTAGTCTGCCCACCACCTCCCTGACATGTTGAAGGTGATCTTGCCAGGAATGGCTGTAGATGGCAATATTATCTAGGTAAGCAAGGGAAACTCTCCTGCTAGGATATGATCTACCAGTCTCTGGAAAGTTGTTGGGGCATTTCTTATCCCAAAAGGCATTTTTGTGAACTCATACAAGCCAAAAGGAGTCACAAAGGCTGACCTCTCCTTAGCATTGGGAGTCAAGGGCACCTGCCAGTAACCCTTGGTAAGATCAATGGTTGTAAGATACTTGGCCCCACCCAGCTGCTCTAGGACCTCGTCTGTCCTAGGCATGCGGTAAGCATCTGACTCTGTGTGACTATTTAATTTCCTGTAGTCCACACAGAACCTGGCACTGCCATCCTTCTTTCGCATCAGCACCACTGTGGAGGCCCAGGGACTGTTGGACTCTTGAATCACCCCTAGTTCCATCATCTCCTGTATCTTCTCCATCAGAGTCTGACTCGCTCAGGCACCCTAATAGGCCTTTGGGGTCATGTATCCACCTGGTGCAGCACCAGCTGGGTGCACCCTGGCTTCCCAGTGAACATGCCCCCACACTCCTGTAACACTGCTTGGATTTCTCAAACTTGGGGTAGGAGACAGCTGCTGGGACACTGCTACCCCTTCCACTGAGGTGTCAGTCCAAGCCTCACTGAGGAGATCAGTCACCAGATCTCCCTCAGACTCCTGCAATTCACTGCAAATGCTCAGCACAAGGGCCTCCTTATCATGGTAAGGTTTCATCATGTTAACATGGTACAATTTGTGCCCCTGCCTAGCAGTTCCACCATGTAGTTAACATCACTTGCCTTTCTTACCAGCTTGTAGGGTCCATCCCAAGCTGCTTGCAGCTTGTTGTGTCCGACAGGAATGAGAACCATTACCTGCTGCCCTACAGCATACTCTCTAGCTCGAGCATTCCAGTCATACCACACCTTTATCTGTTATTGGGTTTCTGCCAGGATCTCCTGGGCCAAGCTCATGAGTTCCCTGAGGCTTGCCCTGAGGTTTAGGACATATGCCACAACAGACTCCTTGTGAGGTTCACACTCACCTTTCCACTCATCCCAGATTAAATCATGAGGTCCCCCTGCCCATACAGCAACTCAAAAGGTGAAAAAACTGTGGATTCCTGGGGAACCTCTCTGTATGCAAACAGATGGGGCAAATATTTGTCCCACTCCCTCTTAAACTGGTCTCCAAATGCCCATAGCATGGACTTGATTGTAGAGTTTAACCTCTCAACAAGACCATTATTCTGGGGATGGTAGAGGGTGGTCTTAAGGTGCTTCACCCCACAGGACTTCCACAGACAAGCCAGCAGATCTGACATGAAATTGGCACCTCTGTCAGTCAGTATTTCTTTTGGGAAACCTACAGTGCTGAAAATCTCTAACAAAGCATTTGCCACCTTTTCTGCCTCAATGGAGGACACAGCCACTGCCTCAGGGTATCGTGTAGCATAATCCACTACCACTAGGATATAATTTTTCCCTGTGGAACTTGGGGTACACAAAGGCCCAACAATAGCCATAGCTACCCTCTGAAATGGCTCCTCAATCACAGGCAAAGGCATCAAAGGAGCTCTCACTTTGTCTCTTGCCTTGCCTACCTTTTGGCACTGCTCAAAGGTCCTGCAGTACCCTATTACATCTCCGGAAATTCCAGGCCAATAGAAGTTCTGCATAATACGTCTCTTTGTATGTTTTATGCCCATATGACCTGCAAAAGGAATATCATGGGCTATGGCTAGAAGCGCCAGATGGTAGGCTCTAGGCACTACCAACTGCTGTGCCCTCTCACCTTGTAGCCCTCCCTCAGGGGTCCACTCTCTATACAGTAACCCTTTGTCCCAGTACACAGAATCCCCCTTCCCTTGTGAACAGGGTTGCCAGACGTCCCTATTTGGGCGGCTGTCCCAAGATCAGCAGCCTGATCCCGAGTCCCGCCCTGCAATCCCGGCCAGCCTCCGCTTTGTTTTGATTGGCCATACCTGGCATACGGCCAATCAAAATCGCTAAACACGGAGCTTTGTCAGATAAACAGAAGTAGCTCCGTGTTTAGCGATTTTTAATTGGCCCGTATGCCGGTATATGGGCCAATCAAAACATCGCAAAACAGAGCTACTTCTGTTTAATGCGGAACTGCATTAAACACTAGAAGCTCCGTGTTCAGTGCAGAGCTACTGTTCTTTAATGTGGAACTCTGTTCCGCATTAAAGACCTTTTTTTTTTGTTTTTTTTTGTTTTTTTTTGTCCTACCTGGCTGATTGGAAATCTGGCAACCCTGCTTGAGAATCAGGTGCCTCACTAGCTACCTGCTTGCAATGTAGGGTCTGAGAGGTGAGCCTTGTAACCCTTCCCAGCTCCCTTCCACAGGAAGTCTGGCATCCTCTGACAGTGCTGCCTGTCAGCCTGGGTACTACTACTCACCTCTACCTTTGCAGTCACTCTATCCAAGGGAACATCAGTACCCACAAGCAGCTGTGGCTCACCTTCAGTCTCACTGCTACAGAGTAGCTCCCTCCCTGAAGTAACCACATCACCAGTCCTGGCTGCAAGTATGCAGTCTGTCTGGATCTCCCCCAGGGTACCAGACCCACATGCTTGTCTCCTAGCCTGACTGATTGTAACTGCATAAGCACATGGTACTGCATTATCAAAACCATTCCCTATCAGGACATCTGCAGGGATATCCTCAAACACAACTTCTTGTTGGTTTCCTTTTCCACCCTCCCAGTCAAGGGGAACCCTAGCCAAAGGTATTTGGAATGGGGTCCCTCCTAAAGCTCTGACTGGAGTAGACTGCCCAGGCAAGTAGTGCTCCTCTGTAACTACTGCAGGCTTTATGATGGTTATGTAGAGGCTGCATCTCTCTTAGCAATGGCCTCTTTGCCATTCACTACAATAGGATAAAACCTCTTGTGGTAGTTTGGTACCCTTGTTGCCCCCAAGACAGCCTACTACTGGCATTTTGTCGTTCCCACTTACTGGCTCTCTCAACTTTTGTTCCCCACCTTGCCTCCGTGGACATCTGCATGCCACATGACCTCACTGGTTGCATTCAAAACATTTAACCCTAGGTCCTGGACATATACCTGGACTAGTGGCTTCCCCTGCTAATGTTAATGGCAGATTCTGTTGGGGCAGTCTGTGCTGCCCACCATGGGTTCCTTTAGATCCATGAACAGTACTGGGGGTCCCTTTCCTGCACAGGGATGCCCTGCTTGCTAGGTATAGGTCTCCCTTCTTCCCCAACTCATCTGAAGTAGCACATAGTCCTATCAGCTAACCAAATCCTCATGTCCTCAGGCAAAGTGCTAAGGGCTTGTTCCCTCACCAAAAGGTCTGCCAGCCCTTCAATAGTGGTGACCTGACATCCACTCACCCACCTATGAAAATAAGTGCTCAGTTCAGCAACATATTCACACACACTTTCATCTGCCTTGCGTCTATGCTCACAAAAAAATTTCCTATAAGTTTCAGGTGTTAGCTTAAAAAATTCTAACAAGCAATGCTTAACAACAGTGTAATTAAAACAGTCAACATCAGACATTTTAGACAACACAGTTACAGCTTTACCATGGAGTAACGGGGTCAAGAACCATACCCAGAGCCTTTGGTCAACATCATACTGTTTACATACCCTCTCAAACATGTGAATGAAACTATCAAAATGATCCCCCTCTTTAAACTGCGGAAGAAATTTACTGACCTTTTGTGCTTCTAGGGTCCAGTTACTTCCTTCCCCATTAACTCCATGACTCTGGTGAAGAGTCAGCATCTCCCTCTCATGCTGCCTCTGCCTCTAATTTTCCTCAGCTTCCAGGAGTAGCAATTTCTCATTCTCCTCAGCCTGCAGACATCTTAGTCTCTCAGCAGCTTCTATTTCCAAATGTCTGGCCTCCAACTCAAGTCTCTTTAGCTCCAGATGGATAATTCCTCTGCAGAAAGGTTGAGCTGTCCATTCTCTGAGGGTGGTACATCTCTAGTGCCAGTCTGATCATCCTCCAGGTTGCCATTTTCTTATGCAGCTGTGACCAAAGCTGCAATCATGTCTGCCTTAGTCAGGTTTCCATGCATCAGTCCCCTAGCCTGGCACATCTCAGCCAGCTGGCTCCTTGTCAGCTTTCTGTACTCCTGTGCTGACATGCTGCCTGCTCTCCCTGACTAAGCTAACAAAATAAATAAAACAATTATGATCTGAACTCTGAGTATTCACTGCGTGGCTGATTTAAAGTACAAAAACACCTTCAGTGATCACTGTACACAAGCTACAGAAATTTACTCTACCCACACCACTACAAGCCAATTAGTATTTGTCAGCCATATATGTGGTGTGGATATCCTACCACTGCCAAACAATTAATATGCAATGCCCGTGCACTGACCCAGCAATCAAGGAGCCTCAATCTTCACCACTAACATCAGTGAGGGGTGTCCATATAGGGAAAGGATAATAAATACACACATGGTAAAGTAGAATTTCCCTTAAGAGCACACAGAGATCACAGTCAGTCTGGGGCTGGTTTCTCCCTTTCCCACACAACCAACTCCCCAGTAGTCCCATAAATACCTATTAACTTAATACTAACACACAAAACTATGTACATTTTCAAATATTAAAATTTTACCCTCCTAAAAGGAACAAATGATTGAAACTGACAGACGTGAGTTAACCTAAAAGAAAGATTCTCCATAATAAGATGCATGGTGTAGCCTGTGCTTCTACTAAGTGCTAAATGACTGTCTTATACTTCCAGCTCTTCCAGCTGGGAAAACCCCTGAATCCTTTCAAAGAACATTATCTCCTAGCCAGTTTCTCTCTTTTTTTTTTCCCCAGCCTATCACTCTCCACCAGACTGCAATCAATTTCTCTTTATCAAATTGTCTCCATGGAGACATGAGAAGCAGACAGCCAATATCTTGTGATCAGACTGTCACCACGGATACATGAAAGTACAGTTTTGTACCTACCATAAATGTAGATGTCCGAACAGGATAGCATCTGCAGCCCTTACAAATGGGTTGTCCTGTCGTCAGGCAGCCCTTCGGTCGGCCGGATTCCAAAGTCTGGGTCTGGCCTCGGCTGGTGTCGCACTTCACCCGACGTCATCTCTGCTGGTCTTCGGGTATAAAGGCATCAGCCGACGCCATTTTCCTCAGTGTTTCTTGCCCCAGATGCCAGTTGCCCTCTTGGATAGCTAAATTTTTGGGTAAATGCCAATATTTCCAAAAAAGTAGAAGGCAAACACAAAACAAATAAGCATGTATGTACATATATACAAACAAATACACCATAAGAGATCCCCCAGCTAGCTATTAGGGGCAAATACCCTAGGAGTACCACAGAGGGAAGGAGGGTGGGTAATCCTGACTGCAGATGCTATCCTGTTCGGACATCTACATTTATGGTAGGTACAAAACTGTACTATGTCCTTCAAGGATGCATCTGCAGTCCTTACAAATGGGTAGAATACCATAGCCAAACTAGGGAGGAGGAAGAAGAATTATGGTGTAGTTAGGATCCCTTGCAATACAGCAGTGGCAAACCCTGCTCGGGATCTAGAGTATAGAGGTAAGTTATAATGCTTGGCAAATGTATGCACGGAGGTCCAAGTAGCCGCCTCAATAATGTCCTTGGTAGCCACCGTGAAGAAAGCTGTGGTGGTGGCTGTAGCCCTTGTAGAATGAGGCCTTATGTTCTGTGGAATTTGCTTTCCATGGTAGGAGTAACAGAATCTTATGCAATTTCCTATCCACTTGGAGATTGTCTGTTTGGAAATTGCTTTTCCTTCCCTTCCTGTTGCATAAGCTACTAGAAGCTGGTCAGTTTTTCTATTGCCCTTGGTTCTGTCCAGGTAGTAGCGAACTGTCTATGTACATCCAAGGTATGCAGCAGTCTTTCCCCTGTTCTGTGGATTGGGAAAGAAGGTAGGTAGGTGGATAGCCTGGTTTAGAGACACTCTGGATACCACCTTAGGCATAAATGTAGGATTAGTTCTCATGGATACTCTATCTTGATGGAAGATTAGGAAGGGTTGTACTGCCATTAAAGCCTGTAGCTCTGAAACCCTTCTTGCTGAAGTAATTGCCAGTAGAAAAGCAGTTTTCCAGGATAGGTGTTGAAGATCTGCTGTTGCTGCTGGTTCAATGGAGGGAGTGTCAATTTTTCTAGCACAAAGTTCAAGTCCCATGCTGGTAATGGTGGTTTCCTAGGAGGTTTTACATTCTTAATTCCTCTCAGGAACTGCCTGAGCAGAGGATGTGAGAAGACAGAGGATCAAGCTGTATTCTGCAGAAATAGCTGATGCATGTATCTTGATGGATGAATAGGACAGGCCTGTATGGAGAAGCTCTGCCAAATACTCCAGGATGTTGGCAATATCTACCTTTGACACATCTTTCCCTCTTTCAGTACTCCAAATGACAAACCTTTTCCATTTTCCTGCATAGTTCCTTCTAGTTGAAGGTCTGCGGGCCTCAAGGATAATGTCTTTAACCCTTTGGGATAAATCTGGGTTAGTTGCTCTTATGTAATGTTCCAGGCAGTCAGTTGCAGAGTTTTCAGGTTTGGATGCAGGATGTTGTAGTCGCTCTGAGTTAACATCAAAGGAATCAGGGGTAGTGTCCATGTTTCCCCCCCGAGACATGCTCCTCAGCAATGGATACCAATGTTGTCTTGGCCAATTTGGAGCTATCAGAGTTATCCTTGGACGTTCCTCTTTGATTTTCAGTAGTACCTTATGCATCAAAGGAAGGGGTGGAAATGCATACGCTGTCAGGCCTTTCCAACTGAAGGACAGAGTCCACCTTCCAAGCAAGTGGGTGGTATGTCCTTGTGCAGAATTTCTTGAGCTGGTGATTGAGTGGGGATGTGAATAGGTCTACTTGTGGCATTCCCCATTTCTTTGTGATGGCCTTGAAGATGTCCGGGTGTAGCATCCATTCGTGAGCATCCGAGGTAGTTCTGCTTAACATGTCTGCTAGGATGTTTTCTTTTCCTGGTACAAATATTGCCTGTAACTGAATGTTGTAGCTCAGAGCCATATTCCATAGGTCCAGAGCCATGCGGCATAGGGGGTATGAATGAGTGCCTCCCTGTTTGTTGATGTACCACATGACTGTGGTGTTGTCTGTCCTTATCATCAATTGGCCTTCTTTGAGGAATGGTCTGAAATTCTGGATTGCTAGTTTTACTGCCAGCATTTCTTTTTGATTTATGTGCAGGAGCAGCTGATCTGGAGTCCATAAGCCTTGAATGCACTTGTCCAGCATGTGGGCCCCCCAACCGAGGTCTGAGGCGTCCGCTGTGATGGTTTGGCTTGTTTGAATATTGTGGAAGGACAATCCTGGGTTTGACTGGCATGCCTGAGCCCACCATAGGAACTCTTGTTTCAGGCATGGGATTAGTGGTATTTCGGTTTCCAAGCTGTGCCTGTGTTGAGACCATAAATTCTTTAGGTACCACTGTAGCTTTCTCATATGCAGTCTGGCATGGGGGACCAGGATTATGCAGGATGCCATGAAGCCCAAGGCCTGCAGTACTTTCCTTGCTGTTAGTTTGTTCTGCTTTGTTAATGCCAAGAAGTAAAGAGGAAGTTGCTCTTGTTTTTCTGCAGTTAGAATGCCATCTGTTTTACTGTGTCCAATTCTGCACCCAAGAATGTTCTTGTTTGGGATGGTATCAGTCTTGACTTTTTTAAATTGACTGTGTATCCCAGGGCTTGTAGTAAGCAAATGACTCTTTGTAAGTCTTGTGTCAGCTTGCTTTTGTTGTCCGCTTGTATCAGGCAGTCGTCCAGGTATGGATAAATGTGGATTCCCTGAAGCCTGCAATGAGCGATTACTGATGCCAGGCATTTCGTGAACACTCTGGGCGCAGTAGATAAGCCAAAGGGCAATGCTGAGAATTGATAATGCTCTGATCCTGCAAGAAATCTGAGGTATCTTCTGCAATTTGGTCGTATGGGGATGTGCAGGTATGCCTCCTTGAGATCTAGAGTCACCAGCCAATACTCCTTGCCCAGCATGGGAAGAAGTTGCTGTAGGGTCAGCATTTTGAATTTTGGAACAATGATGAATGTGTTTAAATGGACAGGTCGAGAATAGGTCTCCAACTTTTCTTTTCTTGGTACTAGGAAGAGTCTGGAGTAAAATCCCTTGCCCTGTTCTGTAGGTGGTATCCTTTCCACAGCTCTCATCTTTGTTAATTGAGCTATTTGTTTTAGAGCTTCTGTCTTTTGATTTGGTGGTAGGTTTGGCATTCCTCTTTTACTGGTAAGGTGTGGAAATGAAACCTGTAGCCTTGGTCTATAGTTTGCAAAATCCACTTGTCTCTTGTGATATAGTGCCAGTTTTTGAAAATAAGGCTAACTTTCCGCCTAAGGGTGCTGCTATTTGTTCCCTGGTAGGCGTGTGAGAGCCAAGTCACTGTGATTGTCCTGTTGCAGTGGCAGTGGTTGTATCTGTGCCTCGCTGGTTATTGCCTTGCCACTGGCGCCCCTGTAGGCACCTCCTCTGGATTGATTTCTGCCTCTGGAACGCCTATTCCTGCCTCTCTGAGTTTTAGAGGAGTCTGAAAGGACCACTTTTGGAAGGCCAGTTCCTGCTAAATCTTGGGGGCTGAACCTGTAGGAAATCTTTAACTGTTTGTACAGATTTTGCCTTCTCTTCCATTTTCTTCATTACTTGTTGGGCAGGAGAACCAAATAGACTGACCTTATCCATAGGAGCATCTAATAGCTTTGCTTTAACATGATCCGCAAGACCTGTTCTTTCAACCATGCATGCCTTCTTATAACTGTGCCAGTCATGGCTGATCTAAATGAAGCCTCCAGTGCATCATAGCCACATTTTAAAGAATGGTTACTAACCTGCTGAATGTTATTCACCATTTCTAGAACATATTTCTTATCTAAGGAATCATCAGAGGACAGTTTCTTAGTTAACTGATCAAGCATAAACTCTTGGTATTGGATCATATGAAACTGACAGTTCAAAGCTCTAGCTGAGAGAGTAGCAGAGGTGTATACTTTTTACCCCATCTCTAAGGACCTGGATTCCCTTTCAGAAGGGAGAGGGTTTTTCGCTGAGGTTGAAGCTACTGCCTTAGGCCCCTGTGAGATAGTCTCAGGATCTGCAAAGGAGCCTTGTATAAGTGGTGATGAGTGTCCGCACCCTGTAAAACCTATCGAGCTTGGCAGGGGCTGGAGGTAAAGTATCAGGAGCAGTGCAAACATCATTAAATGCATCATCCACAACAGGAAGAACTGGAGGTATAGCTAAGGGCCTATGTTATGTAAGTGTAAAAATGTCCTAAGCCTTTTTCTTGAATCTGAGAAATCTTGTCCCTGCCATTGGAATTGCTCTCTCATGGCATGTAAGGTTTCCCCAAAGGAAAATTCCTCTGGTGGAGAGGCAGAAGGAATAGATTCTTCAGCATCGGAATCTTCATAAGTAGAAAAGGAGCCTCTGGATGATCTGTATTGTCTGTATCATCAGAAGAGTCATCTGAGGACACTGGCTCAGGGGGCTCTGCTCTAGGTCTCTTTTCTGGAGGTTGAGAGGCCCTGTCTGGGTGAGATTGGGATCCCCTTATTAAAGAGATGAGATCCTCTGCCAGAGTAAGCATTTGGGAACTGGAACTGGGCCTGTGAGAGGGGGCTTAACAGGCACAGACTTAGCAGTTTTGGCTGCTTTAGCCCTGGCAAAGGCCTTTATAGACATGGCTGCAGGAGGCCTAGCAGCACCACGTGCTGGGGTAGAGACATCCAAAGGGATGGTGTCCGATAATTCTGGAGAAACCACATTAGTAGGCAAAACTTCAGAGGCCAATTCAACTAGGGTAGAAGGGGCCTCGGTAGTAGTCATGGATTCGCTGTAGATTGACGTTTGCTCGGTTTCGCCGAAACCGAGACACTGCGGTTTGCTTAACCGTGGTTTCGCCTAAACCGGACCGCGAGTGTCGGTCTTTTCTTTGCTTTTAACAATTTGAGTAGTCGGAGGATCCGACGGCATAATGTACGCAAAATCTGAGCCGAAAACTGTTCAGCAACTCCGACCGACGCCTAAGTGTTCGTCGGTTGAAGGAAGCACAGGCTAAACAAGCTGCTACGCCGTGGTCTGGGCCTAAACAAGGTAAGCAGTAAGAGTGGAAATATTTATGAGGTATTTGTTTCCCACAAGTTAAACAGTTATTCACTTTTTCTGACATCGGCTGAGGCAAGAATGAGTCCCCAACGGGTACTTAGCTTTTAGAAGTCTTCGAAGTAGTATTCGGTAGTAGTAATCTCTGGATCTGACCGACCGGCACTTGCGAACAGCTTCTGCTTCGGGTGCCACGCGGCAAGAAAGACTGAGGAAAATGGCGTCGGCTGATGCCTTTATACCCGAAGACCAGCAGAGATGACGTCGGGTGAAGTGCGACACCAGCCGAGGCCAGACCCAGACTTTGGAATCCGGCCGACCGAAGGGCTGCCTGACGACAGGACAACCCATTTGTAAGGACTGCAGATGCATCCTTGAAGGACATCCGGTCAATTTCTGTCTACCAGATTGTTTCCATGGACAGATGAGAATCCGATACAGAATTGCTACTAAGCATACTTTCATTTTTTAAAAAAAGCCTCAAAATATTCAATATTCTTTTTCATGTACTTGTTTTCTCTTTAAACTTGTTACTAAATCAATCTAAGGTCCTTAATCTCGTCATTCCCCCATGCAAGAATGAGGAAAAAAGCACATTATTCTTCTGTCATGCTCTTTTAATCATGCTTTTTTTTACAATGCAGTGCCTACATTTCTTAAAATTAAACATGAAGAAAGAGAGAAGGAAGAAAGAAAAGGAAAAAACATCAGCACCTGTTTACAGTCACTGTTGCACTTTAAAATAAATGAGAAAACTTTACTTTATAGCATGCAAAGAAAGCCATACACCTTAAAAATAGTACCAATAAAAAAATATTTTCTTTACTTACTGTTAACTTTCTCCCATCTCTTCCCCTCCCCAAAGCATTTTTCTAAACATTAATGACACGAATCCTGATATCATCTCCCTAACAGAAACCTGGCTAAAAAGTACAGTTTTGTACCTACCATAAATGTAGATGTTCGAAGATCCACATTGCTGCAGTCCTTACACTTGGGTATTCCGCTGTCCTCGGTCGGCCCGAATATCAAAGTATAAGGCTGACGTCGGTCAGGGCGCATTTGACTGACATCAGGACGTCAGGGTACAAATGCGCATGACCGACGTCATATCCTCAGTCTTTTCTTGCCCCAGACGTCAGAAGACCCTAAAAATAAAGGTCAAAACCAAAAGACAGAAAACAACCAACCACCCTTGCACTAACTATATGTACAATATATACAATATAGACAATATGTACAGCCCAACCCACAGAAAGAGCTCTAACCACAGAGGGGAAGGAGGATTGACTGCAGCAATGTGGATCTTCGAACATCTACATTTATGGTAGGTACAAAACTGTACTATGTTCTTCATCTCACATTGCTGCAGTCCTTACACTTGGGTAGAATCCCAAAGCAGAGGTAAGGGAGGATGGCTAACTACAATGAAGCAGGAGCTGCCAAAATGCCCTGCAGAACAGCAGTGGCAAAACCAGCCCTGGACTTAGAGTAAAGTGGCAGGTGATAATGCCCAGAGAAAGTATGCACAGAACTCCAAGTAGCTGCCTCCAAAATATCCTTGGTCGCCACCCTCAAAAGCTGTTGAAGTGGCAGTAGCCCTAGTGGAATGAGGCCTAATCCCAGCTGGAATCTCCTTGCCATGATGGGAATAACAGAAAGCAATGCAAAACCCAATCCACTTAGAAATAGTTTGTTTAGACACAGGCTTGCCCTGAGAACTCAAAGCAAAAGAAACAAACAACTGCTGAGACTGCCTGAACCCTTTAGTTCTGTCCAAATAATAACGCAACTGCCTGTGTACATCCAAAGTGTGCAAAATCTTTTCCCCTTTATTTTGGGGATTTGCATAAAAAGTAGGCAAATGAATAGTTTGGTTTAAAGCCACACTAGAAACCACCTTAGGCATAAAGGAAGGATTAGTACGTAATGATACCCTATCCTTATGGAAAGTCAAGAAGGGCTCAACTGCCATAAGGGCCTGTAATTCAGAAACCCTTCTCGCAGAGGTAATGGCCAACAAAAAAACAGTCTTCCATGATAAATATTTCAACTCAGCAGTAGCTGCAGGCTCAAAAGGTTGTAGAGTGAGTTTCTCCAACACAAAATTGAGATCCCAAGCAGGAGTAGGAGCTGTTGGGGTCGTATATTCTTTGCCCCTCTAAGAAACTGCTTGAACAAAGGATGAGAAAACAAAGGAGGGTCACATTCATAGTGAGCTGAAATTGCTGCAGCATGAACCTTAATAGAAGAGAAGGACAAACCTTTGTCCAGTAACTCAGTAAGATATTGAAGAGCCACACTTAAATTAGGCTCAGCAACATCAAAATCCTTTGCTGCACTCCAAAATAAAAATCTCTTCCATTTATCTGCATACACTTTCCTTGTACTAGGCCTTCTAGCTTCCAAAATCACATTCAAAACTTGTTGTAGAAGTTGAGACCCTCTATGGTTCAAAACAGAATATGCCAGGCTGTTAGGTGAAGAGAGTGAAGTTTGACATTGAGCAAATGGCTGTCCTCCTGTGACAATAGGTGTGGAATCGAAGGCAAAGGCCATGGAGGCTTCCGTACCAGACTTCTCAGTAATGGGTACCAGTGCTGTCGAGGCCAATCTGGAGCTATTAAAATCATCCTTGGCTTGTCCTGTCTGATCTTTAGAAGTACCTTTGGGAGGAGAGGCAGAGGTGGAAAGGCATACACATGAAGATTGCTCCAATTGAAAGAAAGAGCATCCACTTTCCAAGCTGTGGATGAAACCTTTTGTGCAATACTTTGGCAGCTGATGGTTTAGTGGAGAAGTTAACAGATCTATGTCTGAGTTCCCATGACACTGTCAATTTCTGAAATACATGAGGATCCAATTTCCACTGTGGGGATCCATAATTTGTCTGCTTAACACATCTGCTAAGGAGTTCTGTGCTCCTGGCAGAAACCTTGCCTGAAGATTGAGCTGTAAACTGAGAGCAGTCTCCCCCAAAATCATTGCTTGCCTGCATAGAGGATAAGAATGTGTTCCCCCTTGCTTGTTGATGTACCACATGACAGTTGTGTTGTCTGTTAGAATCAACACCTGCCCTGGAAGAAGTAATTCCTTGAAAGCTATCAATGCAAACTGGACTGCTAACATCTCCTTCATGTTGATATGTAGATGTTGTAGTCTGACAGGCCACTTGTTTTGTTTCCATTTAGATGAGCTCCCCAAGCTTTGTCTGAGGCATCTGTCGTTAAAATCTGACTCGCCTCTGGGTCACAGAGAGTCCCTTGTTTAGGTGACATTCCTGAGCCCACCACAAAAATTCCTTTTGAATGCAAGGTATTATTTGAATGACAGTGTCCAGATCTTGGCAGTGCTGTGTCCATACATTTTTGAGATACCATTGTAGCTTCCTCATATGCAGTTTGGCATTGGGAAGTACCAGAATACAAGATGCCATGAACCCTAAGGCTTGAAGGACTGTCCTTGCAGTCAGCCCGGACTGATGAGATAGTTGATGGAAGTAAAGGGATAGACTCACTTGTTTGTCCGGGGTTAAAAAGGCCATCTGGGATGCTGTATTCAGTCTCACACCCAGAAAGCACATGTCTTGAGAGGGTACTAGACTGGACTTTTTTCACAGAATACCCTAGGCATCTCAGCACTGCTATCACATATTCCAAATGATGAAGAAGCTCTTCTCTTCCTTGAGCCAGAATTAGGCAGTCGTCCAGATAAGGATAGATCTGCATTCCTTTTAGTCTGAAGAAAGCTATCACTGGAGCCAGAACTTTCGTGAACACTCTGGGTGCAGTAGATAAGCCAAAGGGCAATGCAGAGAACTGATAGTGAGAAGTCCCAGCTCGAAAACGCAGATACTTTCTGCAACTTAGTCTGATAGGAACATGAAGGTAAGCCTCCTTGAGATCTAAAGTTACCATCCAATGATCTTTGCCCAGCAGAGGTAAAAGCTGCTGCAACGTCAACATCTTGAACTTGGGAATGTCCAGATAAGTGTTGAGGATAGATAAATCCAAAATTGGTCTCCACGTGTCCCTTCTTTGGTACTAGGAACAGGCGAGAATAAAATCCTAGGCCCACTTCTGGCAGAGGGACCGGCTGTATGGCCCCTAGTTGGAGTAACAGAGAAACATGTTTTTGAGCCTCTATTCTTTGTTGAGGAGGAACGTCTGGCATGCCTGTGAAAGGAGGCAAGGTATGGAAATAAAACCTGTAGCCGTATGCATGATATCCAATACCCATCTGTCCTGGGTAATTAAACTCCAATTTTCTTTGAAAAGTGCCAACCTTCCTCCCAAAGGTGCTGCCAGACGAGCAGGCTCTGGCAGCTGAAAAGGTAGGTCATTGGGTCTGCTTACGAAAGGACTGACCCCTGCCCTCACCCAAAGCCTGTGCAGGAGAACTCCCTGTTCTAGGCCTGAAAGAGCCCTGAGCTCTGCCCTTACCACATCTAGATCTACCCCTAGACTGGGAATCATAAGAAGGATACGTCCACCCTTTAGTAGGCCAATTTCTACTAAACTTTGGAGGCTGGACCTGCAAAAAATCTTTAACAGTCTGCATAGACTTAGCCTTGTCTTCCATTTTCTTTAAAACAGTCTCAACAGGAGGACCAAACAATACGTCAGATTGTAAAGGAGCATCTAAAATCCTTGTCTTAACATGTTCAGACAAATTCTGATCCCTCAGCCAGGCGTGCCTACGAAGAACTGACCCAGTGGCAGCCACCCTAGACGAGGCCTGTACAGCATCAAAACCACATTGCAAAGAATGCTTACCCACCTGTTCAGAAACATGTACTAAATCTTGCAACTCTTTACAATCAATACCTACTGCCAGAGCATCAACCTTAGACTTCAATTGAGAAAGGAGATAGTTTTGGTATTTCAACATGTGAAACTGGCAATTCAGAGCCCTCATAGCAAGAGTAGAAGTAGTATAAACTTTCTTTCCCCATCTATCCAAGGCCCTAGCCTCCTTGTCTGCAGGAACCGGATTCTTAACAACAGAAGCCTTAACACCTTTAGGCCCCTGGCTAACAGTTTCTGGGTCTGCCCTAGGACTCTTAAAAAGATACTTATGAGCATCAGGCACCCTGTAATACCTATCCGGCTTAACAGGAGCAGGAGGCAAAGAATCAGGATTAAGAGACGCCTCTGTAAAAACATCTTCCACTACATCCAAAACAGGAGGTATAGCCAAAGGCCTATGCTGGGGTAAAAACAGAAATTCCCTAAGCCTTTTCCTGGAATCAGAGAAGTCCTGACCTTCCCATTTAAAATGCTCCCTCATGGAATGAAGAGTTTCTGAAAAAGAAAAATCCTCAGGAGGAGTAGCAGAAGGAGTAGAATCATCCACATCAGAATCAGAATAAGGAGAGTACTCCTGCAAGTCTTCAGCCGAAGACTCTGAAACATCTGAAGCCTGCTCAAAACCCCCCAGCTCAGGCTCTACCCTAGGTCTCTTATCAGGAGGGGGAATAGAACCCCTAATCAAAGTAATCAAATCTTCTGCCATTTTAAGCATATGCTTCCTGGGCACAGTACCTGAAGAGCTAGGGTTAACACCAACAGAAGCCAAACCTGGCCTGCCCCTGGGAGAAGTCTTTGAAACAGAAGCAGAGGGCCTAGCCACCTTAGGCAGGGAGGGGAGAATAGTAACTTGAGAAGCCCCCTCAGCCTGACTTGTCTCCTGAGAGGCCACATCTTGTAATAATAAGGTCTCACCCTGGGAATACAAAGAAACCTCCGGTGGAGCCACTCCCACAAGAAATGCAATTATTGACTTTTTCTGACATCCGGTAAATGACTGAGGCAAGAAAAAACTAAAATATTCTAACGGGTACTTAGCCAACTTTGAACTCGGTCTGAAACTTCTAAATCGAAAAATCTCAGAACGCCAACCGGCACTTGCAATGCTGCTTCTGCATCGGACCATGCGGCAAAAAAGACTGAGGATATGACGTCGGTCATGCGCATTTGTACCCTGACGTCCTGATGTCAGTCAAATGCGCCCAGACCGACGTCAGCCTTATACTTTGATATTCGGGCCGACCGAGGACAGCGGAATACCCAAGTGTAAGGACTGCAGCAATGTGAGATGAAGAACATCCTCAACACCTAGACAAAGACGTTTTTCCTCCAGGATATAATATACTTTGTCTAGATCACCAAAATAAAAAAGGGGGGTGTGTAGCCACTCTCGGGTCCCTATTAAATAAACAAAACGTGGAAATGTTGAACGGCCAAATGAACGAAAAGGCTGTTCCTTGATATCACTATTGTAAGATCGAGGTACAGTCAAGGCTGGAAATGTTGCCCTTTCTTCACTGTAGTGTGATCTCGAAGTTGGTATATATAATTAGCAGGGGTGTGGGTGGCAAAGCCTCCAAAAATATTAATTTCGAAGAAAAGCCTTTTCGTTTATTTGGCCATTCGACGTTTCCACTTTTCATTTATTTTCGTTAATTTAATAGGAAAGCTCCATTCTCTACTCCAACCACCTTATGCTATGAATTCCAACCTTTGCAGCTGCAGAATTACTCACGGCCAACCTTAAGCTCAATGACCACACTACTATCACAATAGCAACCATCTACTTTCCACCAGGGGATAACATTCCTCTACTGGAAAACATTCGCTCATACTTTTCCCAACACATTCCCAATGAAACCATACTCCTTAGGGGTGTTAATATAAACTGGTTAACTCTCTGTAATCCTAATTCTCCATATCACATCAATTTGTATGGCTTTACACAACTAATCTCCCAACCAACCCATACTAATAACTCGCAAACACCTAGCACCCTTATAGACTGGGCACTAGTCTCAAATCCCTCCAAATACCATAACCCAGAAACTCTATCAAACACCCTCAGTGATCTCTCCCCTGTAAAAGTGCTAAGATTCACTCCCCACATTGTTAAACTACACATATATATTATCTGCTGCAAGCTATATAACTTCAACCCTGAAACATTTAAATCCTTCCTCTCCAGAATAAACTGGCAATTCCTCACACAACTCCCTCTAGACGAAGCTGTCCAGGCTTTCAACTCCACCTTTCTTAGAATCCTAAACTCACTAGCTCCTCTCTGCAAAGTCCATATAAAATTTAACATATCTCCATGGCTATCAAAAACCACTCACACCCTTATGAAAAGTAGAGACAAGTCATGGAAAAAATGGGCACAAACCAAACTACCAGCAGACCTGCAAAGATATAAAGAACTCAGAAATCTAGCAAAAAAAAAAAACATTAATAAAGACAAATGAGACTTCTATTTCAATTCAACTGTTCTAAAATCCAATTCCAAAATTTTCTGGAATGCCATAAACCAAATACTACATCCCAGTAATCTCTCCTCTCCCAATCCATACCCAGATATAACACCAGAATTAAAGTACAGTTGTGCACACTTACCATAAATGTAGATGTTCGAGTGTATTCACTGTTGCAGTCATCACCTGTGGGTTATCACTGCTGTGGCAGCCCTCAGCCAGCCTGAATACCAGAGTCAATGTTTTTCTGCATCAGCTGCTGTCGGTTGTAGACTGACGTCAGGTCGTCAGTGCTATAAAGCAAGGCAGCTGACTCCATTACATCAGTTTTTTTTGCCCTAACCAGTCAGAAGCCCAAGGAAATATGGCAAAGTGGTCCTGGTGGTTAAAAACCACCCTAAGAAGCTTATGTCTCCCTAAGGAAAGAGAATATAAGGGGGAAGAAGGGAGGGAAACCAGGAGTGCAACTGTGAATACACTCGAACATCTACATTTATGGTAAGTGTGCACAACTGTACTATGTTCTTCGTGTTTCACTGTTGCAGTCATCACCTGTGGAAGGATTCCCAAAGCTGAGGAGAGAGGTGGAAGGATTAGTTGGAGACCTAGGCATGGGTAAGTAAGCCCTGCAGAAAGTACAGTTGTGTACACTTACCATAAATGTAGATTTTCGAGTGTATTCACTGTTGCAGTCCTCACACTTGGGGTATCTGCCTGCAGGTAGCCCTCAGTCGGCCCGAATACCAGAGTCTAGGGATTTCTGCGTCGGATGCTGTCACCTCTTCCATGACGTCAGGTCATCAGGGGTATAACACATACAGACAACGCCATTACATCAGTTTTTCTTGCCCCAGATGTCAGGAGCCCCCAAAATAGGAAGCAATTACATGGTGTGGAACACCTCCAGTAAAAAGTAAATACGAATGCCATAAGATATGGCCAAAAAAGAGGATAGGTAGAAAGTACAGATAAGTCAGGGGGCTGGAGGGAGGGAAACCAGGACTGCAACAGTGAATACACTCGAACATCTACATTTATGTAAGTGTACACAACTGTACTATGTTCTTAGTGTTTCACTGTTGCAGTCATCATACTTGGGTTGATTCCCAAAGCTGAGGAAGGGTGGAGGCAGTCAAGAAGTATTAGGGCTGACTAGCAGGCCTTGTAAGACTGCTGTAGCAAATCCAACTCTGGATTTAGAAAGATAGGCAAGTGGTAATGCTTGGTGAAGATGTATACAGAACTCCAGGTTGCAGCTTCCGGGACGTCCCTGGTAGGGACACACCCCTGAGAAATGCTGTAGAGGTTGAGGTAGTAGACCTAGTGAAATGGGTTCTGATCCCCTGTGGGGTAGGTTTTACATGGTGTTTGTAGCAGAAATGGCTGCAGTGTGCTATCCCCTTGGAGATGGTTTGTTTTGAAATGGCCTTGCCCTCTGCCCCTGTAGCAAAGCTGACCAGTAGCTGGTCAGATTTTCTGAAAGGTTTAGTCCTGTCAAAGTAGAATCTAAGCTGTCTGTGCACATCCAAGGAGTGCATGATCCCTTCCCCTTTATTCTGAGGATTAGGGAAAAAGGTGGGTAAATGGATGGATTGGTTTAAAGCCACATTGGATACCACTTTGGGCATAAATGATGGGTTAGTCCTGAGGGAAACCCTATCTGCATGGAAGATAATGAAGGGTTCCACAGCCATAAGGGCCTGCAACTCAGACACTCTTCTTGCTGAAGTGATGGCTAGAAGTAAGGCTGTTTTCCAAGAGAGGAAGTTTAACTCTGTTGTAGCAGCAGGCTTAGAAAGGGGAAGTGTCAGCTTCTCTAGTACAAAGTTAAGGTCCCAAGAAGGAGTGGGAGCTCTCCTTGGGGGTCTTAAATTGTTAGCTCCTCTCAGGAACTGTTTGACTATAGGGTGAGAAAAGAGGGGTGGGCTCAGTATTATAACAAATTGATGGCAGAGGCATGAATCTTAATTAAAGAGAAGGATAGGCCTTTGTGGAGCTGCTCTGCTAGGTAATTAGGATTTGAGTAAGGTATGCACAGTTGTGTCCTTACCCTGAGACTGGCACGAAGAGCAGTATATTTTCCACTTTTCTGAATAGGATTTCCTAGTACTGGGCCTCCTGGCCTCAAGGATGACATTCAGCACCTGTTTGCTGAGGGTTGGTGGTAATGCATTCAGGGAATCAGTCCGGCTTCTAGGCTCGGAGTTTGCAGCTGAGACAGCAGAGAGGGGGTCTGATGCAGGTGGTAGGGTGGCACTGCTGTCAGACTGCGTAAAAGTGGGTACCAGTGCTGGCGTGGCCAGTCTGGTGCAATCAGGATTGTCCTTGGCCTGTGCTGTTTGATCTTGAGTAGCACTTTTGGGAGGAGGGGCAGAGGGGGGAAGGCATAGAGTAAGAGGTTTTCCCATGTAAATAAAAGAGCATCCACTTTCCATGCTTGGCTGTGGGGGATTCTGGTGCAAAATTTGCTCAATTGGTGGTTTTGGGGGAAAGCAAGCAGGTCCACCTGTGGATTAGAAGTTTGAATGTGCTTGGTTCTAGTTTCCACTCATGTGGGTCCATTAGATTTCTGCTTAAATCGTCTGCCAATGAATTTTCTTTGCCTGGCAGGAATTGAGCTTGCAGGTGCACTTGATTGCTCAAGGCTGTGTTCCACAGAGCCATCACTAACCTGCAGAGTGGGTAGGAATGAGTCCCGCCCTGCTTGTTGATGTACCACATAACTGTGGTGTTGTCTGTCTTTATCAAGAGTTGTCCAGGAAGGATACGGTATTTAAAGGTTGCCAGTGCATTCTGTAGAGCTAACATTTCTTTTTGATTGTTATGCAGGTGCATTTGTCTTGGGCTTCATTTGCCTTGAATGCATCTGCCTGCCATGTGAGCCCCCCCCCCACGCATAGTCCGATGCGTCTGTTGTCAGGGTTTGTGCGGCGGGGGGGTTGAGTGAAAGGGAGTCCCTTGTTGTGGTAGCAGGCCTCTGCCCAGCAAAGGAACTCTTCTCTTAGGCAAGGAATGATAGGAATCATTGTTTCCAGGTCCTGAGAATGTTGACACCACAGACTTTTTAAGTACCACTGAAGTTTCCTCATATGGAATTAGTATAATGAAAGAGACCATGAACCCTAGGACTTGCAGTATATTTCTTGCAGATAGCCGAGTTTGGGTTTCCAGTAGATTGAAGCAGTTTGTCAAATAAACTTGTTTTTCTGGAGTGAGGAATGCCACCTGGGAAGTTGTGTTCAAGCTTGCTCCCACGAATACAATTTTTTGGCTGGGTACCAGATGCGATTTCTTTTTGTTGATGGTATACCCCAGAGAAGTTAGAAGTCTCTTTACAAATGTCAGGTGCTGAAGTAGTAATTTCTGACTGTCTACCTGGATCAGGCAATCGTCCAAGTATGGGTATATTTGAAGTTTTCTCTGCCTGCAGTATGCAATGGCTGGAGCCAAGCATTTTGTGAATACCCTGGGTGCAGTAGATAAGCCAAAGGGAAGTGCAGAGAACTGATAGTGCATAGAGTCTGCCCTGAAACGTCGATATTTCCTGCAAGATTCCCTTATGGGGATGTGCAGATAAGCTTCTTTTAAGTCTAGGGTGACCAGCCAGCAGTCCTTGGCTAGCATAGGAAGCAGCTGTTGCAGAGTAAGCATTTTGAATTTCGGAACCGCCAGGAAGGTGTTGAGGATTGACATATCCAGCATAGGGCACCAAGAGTTTTCTTTTCTGGGTACCAGAAACAGTCTGGAGTAGAAACCCTGTTCCCTTTGCTCTGTCGGAACAGGTGGAATAGCCTTAGAAGAGAAAGTACTTACTTTTGGGCCTCTGCCCACTGGTTTGGGGGAAGGTCCGGCAATCCACTTGGGGATGGCAATGAGTGGAAGTGAAATCTGTATCCCTGTGATACAATGTTTAAGACCCATCTGTCCTGGGTTATGTACTCTCAGTTTTTTGCATGCAGGGCGAGTTTTCCTCCTAGGGTTGCAAGTACTTGGGCAAGGCTGGGAAGGATGAAGGACAAGTCATTGTGAACTTTTTCCATAGGATGGAGGATTACCATTCCTGTTTTTGAGGAGGGAGCACTCCATTGTTTAGATCTATGCATACCTTGAGACTGTAGTCTTGGTTGTCTGCTGCCCCTGGGTTTGGACTGAGAAGTTCTGGAAGGGACTGGAAAGGACCAGTTTTTTGAAGGCCAATGCCTACTGAATCTTGGTGGCTGTACCTGTAGGAAATCTTTAACAGTTTGCATAGATTTAGCTTTTTCCTCCATCTTTTTAAGAACTTCTTCTGCTTTAGTGCCAAACAAACGTTCTTGGTGTAATGGAGCATCTAGTAATTTTGCTTTGACATGGTCTGGTAAGTTTTGCTCCTTTAGCCAAGCATGCCTTCTACGAACAGCAGCCCTGCAATATGCTTCTTAAGCATCAAAACCACACTGCAAAGTATGTTTTCCAACTTGGTTTGCAGAATGCATCAACTCTTGCAAATCTTTATGTTCTGCGCAATCAGGAATCAACATAATTTTTTGTTTAATAAGCTCCATAATATGTTGCTGGTACTTCAACATGTGAAACTAGCAATTTAAAGCCCTGATGGCAAGAGTAGCAGAGGTGTATACCTTCTTCCCCCATCTGTCTAATGCCCTAGAATCCCTGTCCGAAGGGGTAGAGTTTTTGCTGTAGTAGCCTTAATGCCTTTTGGTCACAGGGAAATGGGCTCTGGATCCGCAATAGGATTCTTAAATAGAAATTTGCGAGAGTCGGGTCTTATGTAGTACCTGTCAGGTTTTCTAGGTGCTGATAGCAAAGTATCAGGGGGTAAGACTGGATTCCATGAAGACATCATCTACAATTTCCAGAACAGGAGGGGTAGCTAGAGACCTGTGCTGTGGCAAGTTTAAAAATTTCCTGAGTCTCTTTTTGGACTGTGGGTAGTCCTGACACTCTCAGCGGAAATGCTGAGTGTATGCAGGGTTTCACCAAAAGAAAAATCCTCTGGAGGGGAGGCAGAGGGGATGGAATCCTATGCATCAGAGTTCTCATAGATAGATAAGGGTATGTCCTAATCAGAGGGGTCGGAGTCATTGGACTCGTGATCTGAAGAATCAGAAGGAAAATCAATTCTTTGTCTTTTAAAGGGGGAAAGCTGCAACAGGTTCGAAGGTTGGTAAGGTTAGTTTTTCCAAAACATAATTCAGGTCTCAGGCTGGCATGGGTGGCCTTCTGGGTAGTCTGATATTAGAACCCCTCTGAGGAATTGCTTAATCACAGGATGTGAGAACAGGGGCTGGTCTGTATCGAAATGAGCTGAAATGACTGAGGCGTGGATTTTAACAGAAGAGAAGGAGAGGCCACTATTAAGTAACTCTGCTAGATAGTCCAGGATAAGAGGGACAGAAGGTTGTGAGGAACTGGCCCCTCTGGACTGGCTCCAGGAGCAGAATCTTTTCCATTTCCCTGTGTAAGACTTTCTGGTGCTGGGCCTTCTGGCCTCTGTGATCATGTCTAGAACCCGATTGCTTAACAGGTGCCCCTTGCTTGACTTTAGAGTATTAGCCATGCTAACAGTTTGAGAATCTGCAAGTCTGGGTGCAGCATCCCCCCCCCCCCCCCCGAGTCAAGAGGTCTGGGATCAGGGGAAGCTGCCTGGGAGGCTATGGGGTACCAATGCTGTCTGGGCCAATCTGGAACAATGAGGATGGCCTTTGGTCCCTCTTCCCTTATCTTGATCAGTACCTTGGAAAGAAGAGGCAGAGGAGGGAATGCGTACATGAAGTGGGAGTTCCAGGGGAAGGTCAAGGCATCCACCTTCCATGCTAGGTGGTGCTACTCCCAGGTACAGAATTTATTTAGCTGGTGGTTGAAGTCGAGGCAAAGAGATCCACCTCTGGATTTCTCCACTCCTGAGTGACTTGCAAAAACATCTTTCTGTGGAGCTGCCATTCGTGGGGGTCCAGTAAGTTTCTGCTTAAGTGGTCTGCCAAGGTGTTGTTGATTCCTGGTAGGTTTTGGGCTATTAGGTGTAATTCCATGGAGGAGGCAGTCAGCCAGAGATTCATGGCTAGCCTACACAAACAGTAAGATTGGGTCCCTCCCTGTTTGTTGATGTACCACATTACTGTGGTGTTGTCTGTTTTGATAAGGAGAACCCCTGGCCTAAGATGGGGTTGGAAAGATGTCAGAGCCTTTTATATTGCCAACAATTCTTTCTGGTTGATATGTAAGGGAAGGTGCTGGGAATCCCAAAGACCTTGGGTGCACGAGCCTGCTAGGTGAGCACCCCAAGCAATGTCTGTGGTGTCGGTGGTGATGGTCTGCCCAGTAAGGCGGAGGATAAAGGAGAGAGCCTTGTTCCTGGCACAGGCCCCTGCCCACCAGAGAAACACGGCCCTTATACAGGGGATCAGAGGGAGAGAGGTCTCTAGAGGGTGTGAGTGTTGACACCAAAGGTTCTTTAGATACCACTGAAGCTTTCTCATGTGAAGTCTGGCCAGAGGAATTAGAAGGATGCAAGATGCCATGTACCCCAAGGCTTGCAGGAACTTCCTCGTTGTGAGGTGACTTTTGGATGCCAGTAGAGAGGCAGGAAGTTCTGCTTTTCTGGGGATAGGAAGGCCATTTGGGATGCTGTGTCCAGCAGTTCTCCCAAGAAAATCATCCTCCTGGAGGGTGTTTGCCTTGATTTCTTCTCGTTGATGGTGAACCCTAAGGAAGTTAGGAGGGTTTTGACAAAGCGGAGGTCCTAGAGCAGCTTTTCTTTGCACTCTGCCTAAATGAGGCAGTCATCCAGATAAGGGTAAATCTGTATATTTCTCTGTCTGCAAAATGCAATGGCCAGGGCTAAACATTTGGTGAATACCATGGGAGCAGTAGATAAGTCAAAGGGAAGCGCAGAGAACTGAAAGTGTTGTGAGCCTGCTCTGAAGCACAGGAATTTCCTGCAGATTCCCTTATGGGGATGTGGCGGTAGGCATCCTTTAGGTCTAGGGTCACCAACCAGGCATTTTATGTCAGCATAGGCAGCAGCTGCTGCAAGGTTAGCATTTAGAATTTGGGGACCACCAGGGAGGTGTTCAGAATGGATAGATCCAGGATAGGGCGCCAAGTGCCCTCCTTTCTGGAAACAAGGAGTAGCCTGGAATAAAAGCCTTTGTCTGCTTGATCTGCAGGAACAGGTTTTACTGCCCCCAGGGATATGAGAGTTTGGACTTGTTTTAATGTCTCTGCCCACTGATTTGGAGGCAAGTCTGGGTACCCTCTGTAAATTGGGACTTCGTTGAAAGTGAATTTGTATCCCTGAAAAATTATCTTTAAGACCCATTGGTCTTTTGTTACAGACAGCCAATTTTCTTTGCAGAGGGACAGCCTTCCTCCTAGCTTTTGGTGGGTGAAAGAAGGGCAGAGGGGGGTAGTGGGAGTCATTGAGAGTTTTTGCAATAGAGGGATGGCTTAGAACTCCATGCCTTTGGAAGTGGTCCACTTTTTGAGTCTCTGCTGTCCCTGGGATGGGGGCCTGGGTGGTCTTTCCCTGCGGGCCTTACCTTGCTCCTGTCTGCTAAGTGCAGGAAAAGACCAGTGCTTAGAGGGAAAATTCCTGCTGAATCTTGGAGGTTGAACCTGAAAGAAATCTTTTATTGTTTGCATTGATTTTACTTTGTCTTCCATCTTTTTAAGCAACTCTTTGGCTTTTTCTCCAAGCAAGTGGTCTTTATCCAAGGGTGCATCAATTAATTTAGACTTGACATGATCAAGGAGAGGTTGTTCCTTCAACCATGCATGTCTCCTAATGACAGATCCAGACAACGATGCCCTGCTTGAGGCTTCTAGTTTGTCATATCCACAGTGCAAAGAGTGCTTTGCCACTTGACAAGTAGAGAGCAGTAAATCTGCAAACCCTTTAGAATTGGTACAGTCAGGACAGGTAAAAATCTTTTGCTTTAATAGTTCCAATATGTGTTGTTGATATTTTAACGTATGGAATTGACAGTTGAGTGCTCTTATAACTAAGGTTGTAGAGGTGTAAACTTTTTTACCTCATCTGTCCAGAGCTCTGGCATCCTTGGCAGAAGGAGTAGCATTCTTTGCAGAACTAGCCCTAGCTCCTTTAGGTCCCTGTGTAATGACCTCTGGGTCTGCAGCAGGATTTCTGTACAGGTATTTGAGAGAATCCGGTACTCTGACTAGATCCAGGCCTGCTGAATCTAGCTTTGTTTGTATGCTTGTTGTTTGTTTGCTTATTTCCCTGGAACGCTAATTACACCTAAAACACGGCTTCTCAGCGCTTCTGTGGATCCCTAGTGATATCTGCATTGCTTACTGTACTTATTTCCTTGTTTCACTTGAAAGAAAGTTACTGTTTGTTGTTTTTGCATTTAAGTTACCTGTAACACATTGCACTTAAGTTACCTGGCACTTGCTCACTAAAGCAATTATATAAGTCAGCACTAAAAATTAAAAGCACTACACCCTCACAAACTCCCCTTGAGTACCTTGTTCCCCATTGGCCCTTGTTTTCAATTATAAAGGAATTCCCAATATTATTCTAGCATGTCCAAAGGTCAGTTGTCAATCTCTTCTCCGGTCCAGCTGGTGAATCTAGGAATCTTGAGGCCATGTTACAACTGCCTCATGTACAGACAACCCTCTCCTCCTCCCAACAAATTCCAACACATGTGAGAGATGCAACCATATAGCCAAACTGGAGGCTAAGCTCTCTCAACTCAGTACTGGCATAACCAGTCAGGAGAAGGAAACCACACTCACTACAATTCCAGTCTCACATAGATCTACCATGCCAGCAAACCAAACACATAATCACACAAAAACATACTCGGATGCTCTAAATAAAGATCTGCCTAAGCAGCAGAGACCTCCAAAGCAGACACCCAAGCAACCGCTACCCCAAAACAAAACACGTGCAACACATATCTCACAAAGCCAGTGTGCCGAACAGTCACAGCCCTTAAGGCTAAACAACACACCTGATACACTTGTAATAGGTGACTCTATCGTCAGGCACACTGACTGCTCACCAGGCTGAACAAGGAGAGGGTCACGGTGATCAGCCTGTCGGGCGCTAGGATCCGCCACATAACACAAGCACTCAGGTCACTCCAAGGCAAGTACAAATATGACTCAGTCATTGTCCATGCTGGTGTGAATGACCTGAGACATACCTCCCTGGACTACATGAAAAGAGACATAGAGGAGCTCTCGGAGCATGTAGCCCAGGCCAGTATGACCCTGACCTTGAGTAGCATCTTACCCTCACCAAGAATGATGCCACAATATGAAGACAAGATGATCAATTTCAACAATTGGCTTAAGTATTGGTGTCATTCAAAGGGGATCCAATGCCTGTCAGCCTGGGATGATATGCTCGACAAGCCACGATGCTTTGCTAGGGATGGCTTGCACCTGTCACCCCTGGGCTTTCGGATATTGGCAAAGGCTCTTGCTACCCACATAGTGCCTTTTTAGGCAAGGCTCAAAAGACAAACCCACCTCCATAGGTATCACAAGGGATATGAAACTAAGAGTAATGCTACTCAGCAGAAGTCTAAACCTCAAGATGCATGCACTCGAAACTCTCCTTAGCATGGAGAACATCGATATCTGTGCAGTAACAGAAACCTGGTTCAGGGCTCGAGAGCACCCCAGCACTACCAGGTTATACCTCATACCATGCTTTTCGCCCCAAAACTTGGACCGAACCACAAAAGGAGGGGAGTATCGATATTCATCAAAGATACCCACACCTCCAGGTTGGTGGCAAAGCACGAAGCATCAGAGACTATCCATGTGCAACTAACAGTGGGTAAAACTGCCTTCCAGTTTATAGCCTGCTACAGACCACCCTCCCAAACCCAGGAACCCCACTCGGCCTTCCTGAGAACACTGGAAAATATGAAGGTCTCTCCAAACACCATTATATTGGGCGACTTCAACTACCCAAACATAGACTGGGAGCATTACTCTAGCTCCAACACCCTAGCCCAAAGGTTCCTAGAATTCATAAACTCAAATGCTGTGGAACAACTTATTTATTTATTTATTTATTTATGTATTTATTTATTTATTTATTTGCTGTTGGTTAACCAGGATGGTCCATTGGGCCAAGTGAACCCATTTTCAATGGAGTCCTGGGGAGAAAAGCTCCAACAAGAATACATGTTACAGAGATTTACATTACATAACATACAAGACATAGCAAGGTATAGTTTACAAACAGTAAAATTATCAACAAAAATAATAATAGAGTGAAGTTATACCTAATATATATATATATATATATATATATATATATATATATATATATATATATATATTTTTTTTTTTTTTATATATAGAATAATTCAGGATGATAGATGATATTAAGAAATTAGATTACGAGCAAAATATGGGTGGTGAAGGTAATGAGAATACAGGAAGTGGAGAATGCTTATGTGGGGAGGGAGCAGGAGCATTCCCATGTGGATGCTAGGTAGGAGTGAAGAAATTTTTTAAAAGTTGGAAGGCTAGTGATGGTTCGAATGGAGGGAGGGAGGGAGTTCCATAGTCGAGCTAAGGAAAAAGAGAGGAGGTTTTGTCCTGGGGGGTGAAGGGGTCTGTAGACTTCTAATAGGTTTTGATTAGTGGATCTGTGAAGTCTTTGAGTCTGGTGAATTTTAAAGGTAGAAGAAAGAGCAGGACAGACGGATGGTTGGAAAATGAGTTTGTGTGCATATGTGAGCTGAGTGTAGGAGAAGTAGTTGGGAAGTTCGAGCCAATTTAGTTTATGGAGTGATGCGCAGTGATGAGATGAAGCTTTGTTACTAGTGGCACATTTGGCTATTTTGTTGTAACAGGTAGTTAGTTTAGTTTTAATAGAAGATTGTAGATTAGTTAAAAGGGGGGCACCATAAAGGAGAGAGGGTAAGAGAAATGTAGTAGAGAGAGTGAGTTTGGTTGCTGGTGAGAGGAATCGCTTGTGTCGATAGAGCAGGCCGAGTTTTTGGTGTTTTTTTTTAATGTTTATTAGTAGATGGGACTCAAATTTAAGTTTATCATCAATTTGAACTCCTAGAAGTTTGGTTTCAGATACCAGTTCAAGTGGAGTATTATTTTGACTGGTGATGGAGAATAGTTGTCTATCTAATCTGTTTGTTTTAGAGGGGGTAAATATCATTAATTTTGATTTAGCTGCATTAAGTGCAAGATGGTTATTTTTCATCCACTGTTCTGTGGTGGAGAATGCTTCTTGGGTGAGGTTTAGAAGGGTTGAAATGGAAGAGGCTGCACAGATGATTGTAGAATCATCTGCATATTGTATGATGCTAGCATGGGGGAAAGAGTGATGGTAATAATTTACGAAGATGTTGAAGAGGAGGGGGCCTAATATGGAGCCTTGTGGGACACCAGTGGGGGTGTTTAGGAAAGAGGAGATGGCTTTTTTCCACTTGACAGCTTGTTGCCTGTTTGAGAGATAGCTGGTGAACCAGTTGAGAGTTGAAGGTGATAGGTTTAGCTTTGACAATTTAGTGAGTAGTAGGTTATGGGAGATATTGTGGAATGCTTTGGAGAGATCAAGAAGGATGGTAGATACAGTAAGACCGGAGTCTCTAGCTTTATTCACAGTTTCAAGGAATGAAAGGAGGGCTGTCATAGTACTATGATTAGGGCGGAAGCCATGTTGAGTAGAAGTAAGTAGGTTGTTGTCTAATAAACAGGGAAGGAGTTGTAAATGGATACATTTTTCTAGAATTTTTGATATAGGAGAGAGGATGGCGATGGGCCGGAAGTTGGTAATGCTAGTATTATTCCCTCCTTTATGAAGGGGAATGATAAAAGCTTTTTTCCAGATTTGTGGAACAAGATCTTCTTGGATGGAGCGGTTTATTAGGATACTAATTGGGAGGGCGATGGCATCTGCAGATGTGCTGAGGAAATGTGAGGGGATGTTATCGGGGGCATTAGTGCATGGTTTAAGCTTCTGTAGTAGATTTTTTATAGTGGAAGTAGGGATAGGTTTCAGTGAGAATGTAGGGGGTTGCGAGGTAGTATGGTGATAGAGTGGAGAAGAGGGGGGCGTAGGAGGAGGGCAGGTGGTAGTAGGGGGTGGGTGGTTGCTCAAGAAGGAAGAGGTAAGTTTGAAAATGCAGTCAATGAAAAAGGAGTTAAATTCAGTGGCGAGTTCATTCTCTTCTACATTTGGGTTGGGGTTTGGGTTTTCAGTTGTGCCAGGTTTTAGGAGGGAGGTTATACCTTTCCAGAATTTTTGTGGGTCAGTTTTGTACTTACTTTGGAGAGAAGTGTAGTAGTTTTTACGGTCGGTTGAAATAAGCTTTTTTACTGTATTGCGAAGAGTTTTGTATTCATTAAGGGTAGTGGGAGATTTGTACTTCTGATAGCGTGTCCAGGCTTTATCTCTTAACCGCATGGTTGTCAATGTGATTTTAGTTAGCCAAGGGGTGTTTTTTTTTTTATTCTTTTGGTTTTTAATGGAGCATGAATATCTAAAAGATTTTGGAAAGTAGTATTAAAGTGAGTGATTGCACTTTCGAGGGGGAGAGTTTCTAGGGGGTCCAGTTAAATGATTTTAAGGAGTTGGAGAAGGCTTCTGGGTTGAAGTTTTTTAGGTATCTGAAGGTAATGTAATTATGGGTAGCTTGTAATGGAGAAGGAAGGCGTGCAGCAAAGATGGGAAGGTGGTCGCTTAATGAGTCAGGGAGAGTTCCACTATCGGGGTAGTAGTGGGGGTGAGAGACTAAGATCCAGTCTATAATACTGCCAGTAGTGAAGTTTTTAGAGGGCCTAGTGGTGGAGTTGATGAGTTGGGAGAAGTTATATAGGTTGATGTTAATGGAGGGGGTATGGGATTGACTGGAGGACCAACTGATGTTGGTATCTCCCATAACGATGTTTTCGTTAGATATATTGGTTGAGAACCAGGAGAGGATGTCTTCAAGAGTAGAGATATTGTCTCCAGGGGGAATGTAGAGTGAGGCTATACATATATTTTTGCGCTTGTTTAATTGAAGTTGGGCTAGTATTAATTCTGCGTTGTTAAATTGAGGAATAGCTTTATTGTAGGGAGTAATGCATAGAGCGGATTAATAGAGTAGGGCTACTCCACCACCTTTTTCACTGGTTCTGTCTGCCCTGATAATAGAGTAGTTAGGTGGAACTATCTCCTCGTCCTTTATATGAGGTTTTAGCCAGGTTTCGGATATGCTTAAGACATCTGGTTTGTTATGGTGTAGCCAGGCTTGGAGGTTATGAATTTTATTAGCAAGACTTTGTGCATTAAGGGATGCTAATTGAATGGATTTAGAGGTAGAGGAGGAGGTGTTTGGGCCTGGGTTAGGGTGAACATCTCCAGATAGTAGAAGAGATGTTAGAATCTGCTTTATGTGGTAGGGGCTTTTGGTTTTTTTTTGATAGATATTGTTAGTTGTTAGGCCATTTTCTGGGAGGGTGTGGTTTGAAGTTTTGTAAGCTGAGATAAGTTTGTAGGGAAAGCATAGGTTGTTTTTGATGGGATAAAGTGTAGGAGATATAGGTATGGCTGAGTAGGAGTGAGGTATGTTAAGAGAGAAGGTTGTATGGAAGGGTGGGGTGTGAGACAGGGTGTTAGGCTGGGTGAGCTAGTAGATGAAGGTTAGGTTCATAAAGAGAATTAGTTGAGTGGAGAAGAGTATATATTTTGGAGACATGTTTTGGTATGTAGAGAGCTCCAATAGTCAGTAAAAAGTGAGATGAGTGATGTGTGGTGTACTGAACGTGGACGAAGTTTTAATTGTAGTGGAGAGAAGATATGAGGGGGAGGGAAAAAGGAAGAGGAAAGGGTGGGGTAAATTAGTTTGAGAGGAAGTGGGTGTGGCTATGAGGGTATACTTGTTACCACTCCCACAAGAGGGGAAAACATACTGGACCTGATCACCACCAACATGGGGACTTTATGCTCCAGACCAGAAGTGTATCCCTCACTGGTAAGATCAGACCATAAACTAATCTCACTGGATATTCACATCCCGACCCCACCCCCTGCCCAGAAAACCACAGTGAAAAACTTCTCTAAAGCAATTTTCACACTCCTCAAAACCGAGGTGGAATCCTTCAAAGCCCCCGGGCCTGTGGAAAATACGGCCCAGACTGCAGAATCCTTTATAAATGCATTCTATGAACACCTTCAGGAATGCATGGATCATGCAATCCCAAATAAAACCAAGACCCAATCCTCCAAAGGCAGGCGTCCTGTCTGGTGGACCCCAGCCATAAACAAACTATACAATAGAAGGAGGAAGCTACTACATGATAGAGCAAAATCCCAAAAAGGGAAGGCATCTCTGATCAGTATTAGCAAAAAACTACGGGCACTCATAAAATCGCCCAAGGCCAGCTTGAGAGAAAAATTGCACAGGATACTAAGGATAATCACAAGGCTTTCTTTAGTTATGTTAGGAACCTGGGTGGGAATTCCCAGATATGCTCAGAATTAGTCCAAAATGACAAAAAATACACCGAACCCACAGACATTGCCAACATCCTAGCTGACAGGTTCAGCACAAACTCCCTCCCCCACCAAAAGGCAAATATCTATCCCAGCAGAGTGCTGCCCCCCTGACATCTCAGATGCTCAGGTAAGAGCCACCCTCTCCAAAGCAAAAAACACAGCATCAATGGGACCAGACGTTGTCCCGGGCTGCGTCCTACATGAACTCCAAGAAGAGCTAAACCCAAACATAAAACTACTGTTCAATCTCAGCCTTACTACAGGATATGTACCCAAAGAGTGGCGTACAGCAACAGTGGTCCCTCTCCACAAAGGTGGTGCCTCAACAGACCCGGGAAACTATTGCCCCATAAGCCTGACTAGCTTGGTCTGCAAAGCTATGGAAAGGATCATCATGGACCTCATAAATAAAGATATTGGGGACTTACAGACACTGGATCCTACCCAGTTCGGCTTTGTTAAGGGCAGATCCTGCCTCTAAAACCTGGTCGACTTCTTTGAAACAGTCACCAAGGCCATTGACGAAGGGAAGGTGGTCCACACAGCCTACCTGGACCTCGCAAAAGCCTTCGATACAATACCCCACTCTGGCATTATAGATAAGCTCACCAGCTTAAATATAAACCCCTATGTCACTAGATGGGTTGCAAAGTGGCTCAAGGACAGAACCCACATGGTTAGAATTGCTGGAGCCATGTCAGACTCCAAACCAGTTACAAGTGGCATCCCACAAGGCTCAGTCCTGGGACCTCTCTTGTTTGGTATATATTTCTAGGAGGTACAGGCCAACACGGAAGGACTGTGGCTGATAAGTTCGCAGATGACTGCAAACTGGGTGCCATAATCGACTCTCCAGCCGACACAAGCATCCTCCAAAAGGGCCTCATAGAAACAGACAACTGGTGCCAGAGCCATGGCCTCAAGCTAAACGCCAAAAAGTGTATAGTCATCCCCTTTGGCAAAAACAAAGTGCCCACAAATTACCACACAGGTGGTAATCCATTAAGTACAGAAGAAGTAATTAGGGACCTGGGGACCCAAGTTGATAGCAATCTCGCATTTGACAACCACGTGGCCAAAGTGGTTAGAAAAACATTTTATATAGCCCACCTAATCATGAAAGAATTCACATCTAGATTAGGGGAGGTCATTGTGCTTCTTTACTCATCCCTCATCAGGCCCATAATCGAATACAATGCCCCTTTTGGGATGTACCTTACCAAACACCTGCAGCAACTGGAAAGACCCCAAAAGTACCTCACCAAGAGGATCAAACGGCTCAAACAGATGCCATATGCTGCCCGGTTAAAGAAACTCCAGCTCTACTCAGTGGCATACTGCCTGCTCAGAGGCGACCTGTGCCTGACGTATACAGCCATGTCCAACCCAGAATTAAGGGACATGCTGCACCTCAAAAAATCCAAATCCCATCAAGCTACACGCTCGAGAGACTTGAACCTCAGCACTGAAATAAATTGGACATGCTGGAGGGACAGATTCATAACCCAGAGGCTCCCTTCACTCTGGAATAAAATCCCAGTCCAGGTTAGGCAGAGTCCCTCATTGACTCGCTTCAAGAGGAATCTTGATGAGTGGATGGGAGATCGTAGGTTTACCCCGGGTATCGCTTCTGTGTCACTGTTAGACAGTGGCACAGTATACTAACCTCGAAAAAGGGCATAGCAAAATTAATTTAAAATGGGTGGCAAAAGCCAAACATACTCTGGCTAGGCTTATAAATGCCCTAGGGGAGATAGCCTAGTATGAACCTATGAACCTATGCAATACCTGTCAGGTTTACTGGGAGCAAGTGGGAGGGTGTCAGGGGCTAAGCTGGATTCATGGAAAACATCATCCACCACTTCTAAGATATAGGGGTTGGCCAGAGATCTGTGCTGGGGCAGGTCTAGAAACTCTCTTAGCCTTTTCTTAGACTGAGGGAAGTCCTGAGATTCCAAGTGGAAATGTTCCCTGAGGGTGTGAAGGGTTTCCCCAAAGGAAAGGTCTTCTGGTGGGGAGGCAGAATGAATGGATTCCTCTGCATCTGAATCCTCATAAGCATTTGGGCTTGGGGTGATGGAGCAGGGGTAAGATGGTGGCTAGAGGTCGATTTTTTTAGGAGTGGCCTGGCTTCTAGGCCTAAGAGTATCCATTGGTCTGAGAAACGGTAGTCTGATGAGAAGATGTTGCTTTTTTATCGAGAATTGGTAGTGCAGAAGGCCTTCTTGGAAGCTGATGCCTGCTTCATGGCTCTGGACTCAACTATGGCAGACACAACCAAAGGCTTGGAAGATGAAGAAGATTTCTGCGGCATACCGGACTCCGAAAGGGTCTTGGTAGAGGCCTGTGTAGATATCGTATCGGGCATCAGGGGCTGCGAAAGCACCTCACTGAATTCCAGACAACTGATGACCTGCTTAGCGGTAGAGTCATCGGAAGGCTTAGCCTTGTGTAATCTGTCTCTATCTTTATCCCTACATTTTTTTGGAATGTCTATGGATTGTTGGTTGATGGATGCCATTTGTGAAGATGGAGAACAAAAATACTTGTTTACAATAAGAGCTCTACGACAAATGTTTCTCGTGTTAAAGAGGGCACAGAACCGACAACGGGGAACATCGTGGTCTGGGCCTAAACAAGTGACGCAGTATGACTGGAAGCCTCGGTGTGGGATCTGCTTTCCACAGGTAAGACAATTGTTAACTTTTTCGGACATCGGTTAGTGCAAGAAAAAAGGATCCCCAATGGGGTATTTAGCTTTAGACGTTTTCAGCTGTAATCCAAGCTCTGGTAGCAACCAACTGGCACACATGTGAACTGCTTTTGCTACGGGCTCCACAGCAAGAAAGACTGATGTAATGGCGTCAGCTGCCTTGTTTTACAGCACTGACGACCTGATGTCAGTCTACAAGTGACAACAGCTGACGCAGAAAAACATGAACTATGGTATTCGGGCCGGCCAAGGGCTACCACAGCAGGGATAACCCACAGGTGATGACTGCAACAGTGAAACACAAAGAACATCAGCCACCATCTTTAATAACTACTTTATTGAATCCATATTGAAGCTACTTAACCCAAAATCTAACTCCTCCACTACTAGCTAATCTAACTCTCCAGAAACTGCTCCAACTACAAACTCTTCCAATACCCTTCTCCCTCAAACCCGTGCCTACTAGCTATATCAAAACTCTACTCTCCAAATTAAAGCCATGCTCAGTATCAGCTGACAACATCCCCCTATCTTTTCTTCAGCTTGCAGCTGACTCTCTTGGTCTACCTGTATTTATTCTAATTAATTGCTCCATCTTTAAGTCTAATTTTCCTTCCATCTGGAAACAATTCTACACTCTACCTATCCACAAAGCAAGTAACTCCTCAGATATAACCAATTTCAGATCAAATGCCTTCCTCTCCCCCCTCTCTAAAATACTAGAAAAATGCATACATAGGCAAGTCATACAATACTTAATACAGGAAATTCTGCTCACACCTACCCAACACAGATTCCAACCTAAGCATAGCACTACATCAGCCCTTATATCCTTCCTGAACACACTTTCTCTAGCCAGAGATGACCATAATCTTATCTCTTGCCTTTTCCTAGACCTATCAAAGGCTTTTGACACTGTATCTCACTCTTCTCTCTTGGAAAAACTGTCTAACCTTAACTTCTCCTCTGACACTGTTGCATGGTTCTCTAGCTACCTTACTGATAGGCTGCAAACAGTGAGTTGGTACTCTGCACTGTCCCCCCCCCCCACACACACACACACACACTTCCAGTCAAATTGGGAGTTCTTCAAGGCTCTGTACTTGGGCCATTACTTTTTAATGTCTTTACTAACCTACTTTATACTTCTTTTGCCCCCTGTCTTCTCTAGTACAATACGCTGATGACTCTACAGTCATCACTATTGCCAACTCTCCCTCTGAACTCCTTTCAACTACTCAGACATTCATTTAACTCAGCTGAAACATGGCTCTCCAATAACCAGCTCATTCTCAACCTTAAAAAAACAAAGCTGTTACTCTTTCTCCTCAAAAATGCTAACCATATTAAATCCACCTTCTCCATATGATCTCTTAATAATACCCTCACTGAAAATGAATCCAGCACTAAACTCCTAGGTGTCACCATTGATCATCAACTGAAATTTGTCCTACATATTAACAACTGTATTAGGAAGACTCATCAGAAATTAGGGCTCCTGTACAGAAACAAGAAGTTCCTCACAACTGAGGCCAAAGTTTATCTCTTTCTCATGCCTACCTTCGACCCAGTCTTTTATACAGCTCCCAAATTCTCACAAATCGGAACTCTTCACTCCTGGCCAAACTTGAAGCTACCTATAACAGGGTAGATAGATTCGCTGCTCAACAAACACAAATCCCATCACTGTCTCTCTTTAAAACACCTAAACTGATGAACTACCCCACCAGCTTCTCCTTTCTCAGCTCCAGATTATTCACTCTGTCCTATACCAACCTTCCTACTGTCCGACATTGTCTTCCATCATGTCCTCCTATTCTCCCACTGGACCTGTCCAGAGCTCTAACCAATACCTGCTACAAGAGTATAAACTCAAGACCAAATCAGGGTGCAATATATATAACTATCAACCAACTATTGCTTGGAATAAACTTCCACTACAAATCTGGTCCTTCACACATCCTTAACGATTTAAATCAGCCACCAAAGAGTACTTTAAAAGTCACTGGGCTTGCCACCACACTCACCCTCCTTAAGCACAACCTGCTAATACCCTTGGGAAATACCCAATACTACATCACCTGACAAAATGTTACTATCTATATGTACTGTACTGTGATATGAAACCTTACATTTAATTTTTCTTATTCATGTATATATTACTAATATCTGTTGTGTGAGTATTTTAAGACTTATGAATTTTGTCTGCTGTTAAATGCTTTCTAACACGTTAATTGTATTTTATGTGGAGCTTTTCTCCCCGGGCCTCCACTGAAAAAGGGCTACTAAGCTCAGTTGGACACACCAAGTCAACAAATGTAAAATAAAATAAAAATAAATAAATAAATTAGGGCATATGCTTTACAGTCCCCCACAAGTCCAACAAATTCTGAAAAAGATCAATATTTGCAACATACTCTCCATTCTTCTAGTCAACTCTCTTGTTCCCTTCCTATTCTCCAACAATTTCCTTTGAAACACTGAAAAAGGTTTCACATGTATAGTCTCCCTGTGGTCTTTATTATGAGAAGAACAGGAAGCAGAATCTCCTTCAGTTTCACAGCTTGCTTTTTGTTGGACAAACTTTTGTATTTCTTCCTTAGCATGTACTTCAACAAAAAAAATAGTTTTCCCTCCAGGGAAGAACACCTTAAAGACAGCTGGGTACAGCAGTTTGAATCTCACACCTGCGTCTCAACATTCCCTGAATAGTGGGATAAATTTACTCTTCTTCTGCCTGGTATACAATGAGTAATCATTATCCACAAACACTCTGCTGCCTCCCAATTTTAGCACTTTGTCCTTCTGCCATAGTTGTGTGAGAATCAACTCCTTCTGCTGGTAGGATTGCATCTTTATTATTAAAGGTCTAGGCTGCTTTCTCACAGCCGAATTTGGAGCATACACACAATGTGCCCTTTCAACTAAAAACCCCTGCTGTGGAATAACAGTCCAGCTGCTTATTTGTGCTTTAATAAAATTAATGCAGTCTGTTCCTTCCAACTTCTCTGGTATAGCTGAAAATCTCAGGTCTTCTTTATGTGCTCTGTCATGTAATTCTATTTTTTTGAAACATCTCTTCCTGAGCAGTCTCATATTCAGCCAGTCTTTTCTTCTTTTCAACAGCTGATTTTTTTTTCAGTTTTATCACCTCATCTGAATATCTTTTTAAAGCTTCTTCCATTTTTTCCAGCCGTTTGTTGTTTGTGTTGATATACTCAATCACTGTTTCATTTATTTTAACCAGATCTATGTGCAGTTGTCTTATATATTCTGTAGCTTAATGGAAGTCATGTCTGGAGGTTGCATTGCTTTTTGCTGAACAGCAGCACAGCTCTCCCCAATCAGTGTTTCTTCCTCAACTTTTGTAGCTGATTTTTTTCCAGGTCTTCTACTTCTTTTTTCCTGGCACACAGGCAGTACACATACTAGCCAGTTACTGAAATTTACTGATAAATACAAAAGTATACTGGCCTTCTCTGCAGAGTTTCTGTTTTCACAATGGAAGAGCTAGAATTAAGCTGTTACTCAATGTGCAACCACCTTGGAAGTCCCGCTCAACACCTCTCTTGTCCTGATTGTCCTAGAACATATGCATTGCGGTTGGACAACACAACTACAAAGTCCATCAAACACCTCTGGACCAAAGTGCTTTAGTATCATGCATGGTTAAAAGTGGACCTTCTTCTGTAAAATTTAACAGATTCAAATAATCCAAGACCAGCAAAGCCAGCTTCTGACTGCAGTCCTAGCAAACTGTGTACAAGAAATTATCATGGGTGTTAGAGGAGGTAGACAGGGGAGTAGGAAGAGACATCAGTCAAATTTCCACTGCCACTTGGTGAAGGCCTCGTCAAACTTTGCATAGCACTACAGTCAGATTTAATACACGTGTACCACGCACATTTATGTAAGTAGATTTGCACCACCAGAACAACACTGTGGGGCCCAACATTAGCAGTGCATCCAATGGCCACTACAGGATAGGGACTTGTTTAGTCATTTAGTGAAGTCCGACGCTTCTTGAACTCAAGGACTTTAGCCTGTCAACAACTGCTTCCTCCCATCTTATCCTTTGTTGCCATCCTTCTTTTGACTCTGACCATTCCCAGTATTAGTGTCTTCTGCAGTGAATCTTGTCTTCACATTATGTTGTCAAAGCATTTTTTTTTTATGTGGCCAAAGTATCGAAGTTTTATTCTCATACCTTCCAGTTGACAGTGTGCTTTATTTTCTGAAATACTGACTGATTCAATATTTTTTGCTGTCCATGAGATTGTCAAGTTTTCTCCAATACCACAGTTCAAATATTTCAATTTTCTGGTGCATTATTTTTTCTTACAGTGCAACTTACACAGCTACAGGTTACAACCGGGAAAACTATAGCATTAACTACAGTGCCCTTTGTGCACAATGCGATAAGCTTGCACTTTAATATCTTATACAGATTTGCCACTGCTTTCCTCTTAATTTCATGGCTGCAATCACAATCTGCAGGCAGTACTCCGTATTCAGTTGTAACATGATTTCCTGGTCTACATACACATTCTTAAGGAGGCAAATAAGGTGACATGATATCCCTATTTCTTTAAGAACTTGCAACAATGTGTTATGGTCTACACAATAAAAGGCTTTAGAGCAACTGAAAAAGCACAAGTAAATATTCTTCTGGAACGCCTTTTTTTCCCCAGCAGATGATGGCAGTGTGAAGTTAGGTACCTCTTCCAATTCTAAAACCAGCTTCTAAATCTGGCAGTTCTCATTTCACACACTGCTGGAGTCTAGCTTGCAGAATCTTGAACATATCCTTGCCACCAGGTGAAAAAAGTGCAGCCAGTTGATAGTTTGAACCCTCTTTAGTACTGAACTTTTTTGGGACTGTAATGTAAATTGACCATTTCTAAAGCCAATTCCAATTTGTTAGCACAAAGAATTAAGGCTCTGAGCTGTTGGTGAACTGCTTCCTGTAGTTAAGGGTACAGGGTTTGATATCCCTCAACCTCCCATTTGCCTTTGTGAATAGCAAGTCACTTTACCAGACAGTACTCCTGGGTCACTCCTGAAAAGGGAAACTTTATCTACCGGGCTTCCACAGTTAAAAATACATAAAAAAATAAATAAATGAAAATCCAATAACCACTGTTGTGTTTGCCAAGTTTAATTGCAAATTACAAGTAGCACTGTAACAGCACGGGAACAAGCAAAAAACCTCTTTGCCCCACTGCATGATGGGCAGAACCCATGATTATAGCCTTTATTAAAGTCCTCTGATGTGGGCAAGGAAGAAGTGAATGGACAGGAGGGTGGGGGGTTGAAGGCTCAATGTCAATAAGAATAGGAGAGAAAGTCTATATAAAACAAAATCCATGAATAGCACAGAAGTCTGATAACTCATTATTTGGGTTCATATCAGGCAAGACATCCCTTCCAGTCATGCCCTTCCAGATGTCTATCACGCCCAATGATTAAAGAAGTCTCTCAAAAGACCAGACAGACATGTGGAAAACAATCAAGCTCAACTCCTGCTGTCTCAGAGAAAGTCAAATACTCTGAATAGCCTCTTAGGCACATGCACACACACAGACACGCATGCACGCACAGAGTTTTCTTTTCTCCAACTCAAAGTTCCATTAAGGCAACCTGTCTAGCAGTACATGGCATGCAGTTGGGGGACTTGATATTAATGTAATACACAAGATGCACTTCCTGGAGTAAACCTAGAGAAATAAACAAGCAAAAAGAAAGACGTGAAGGAGAGACAGACCTAGCAAGATTAAGCAAAAATGGAGGAGGGGGATCACAGAAGACAAGAAAGAAGCAAAGCAACTGAACATTTCATATCCTTACAAGAATAAGTAAGAGGGTACAATACTAGTGGGAAGAACAGAAAGGAAAAGTGATGAACAGATACCAAGAGAGATGCAGCAAGGTGAAGGCAGAGAGTAAAATGGGTTTCTTAAAAGAAGAATAAACCATTGAGTCCATGTGTGCTGCCTCCAAATGTCAACCTCTGACAGAAATTCTGAACTGATCACCGGTCACTGAGGAAGAGCCTGAGGTCTAGAAAATAATTATTCCTCTGTACAATGCTTCAGTAGGAAAAATCAAAGGAACTACAAGACTGCCATCCTAGCTGCAGTGGTAGAGAAAATAATGGAGGAAAATACCAAGGAGGGCCAATTCCTTTCCTCAGGAACAACAACCAAATGCATTCATAGCACTAAAACATCGGCCAGAGAAGTCTAACACAGGTTTACAACCTGGCTACAGAAGAATGTCACAGAAGGGTGCTGATAAATGTGGTCTACCACTACTTCATCATTGTCCTTGCATAACCCCCACACAGGTGGCTACTAAAAAAACTGGAGACATTGTGGTAAAACCAAAACCAAGGGGATCACATTGCTACACAATTTAATGGTAGGACACAGCCATATTGAGATGGACAACGTAAAAAAAAAAATGAATTAGTAGAATACTGCAAGGATTATTTCTGAGTCCATAACTTTTCAGTGCGTTCATTTCAGACATATTCGTGGGTACAGGATCAACCTCTCTCCTGAACATGTGTAACACAGGAGGATGCTGGAAGAGTCTATGGAAGGAATTGGAAAGCATCATCAAATGGGCTGGTGGGAGATGAGGAATACAGAAAAATGAAAAATACTGCACTTGGGCCACAACTAGGGTATAAATTATAGGGTAAGGGAGTACAGGAGTGGAACTGAAAGCAACAAAGAAGGAAAGGAATCCGGAAGTGTTGATCACACTTGGACTGGTCCATCAGAAGCACAGTGTGAAGGTAGTGGGAAAGCCAAAAGAGTGACAGTATGCATACTCAGGGGAACAGACTGCAGTTTAAACAGGTAACGTTCCCACTACACTGTGCCCTGTTCAAGCCACACTGACAGCTCTGTGTAGTTCTGGAAGAGATGGAAGGAAAGACATCAGGCTGCAACATGTCCACAGGATGGCTACAAGAAAGGTGCAGGGAGCACAGGTGAAAGGATGTACCCAGACAGTAGAAAAGCTAAAGTTCTTCTCAATACAAACCAGAAGAGAAGGGTCTTAAAAGTCTTTTGGCTTTTCCCAGTTAAGGGTCGCCAAAGCGGAACTCCCATCCGCTAATGATTGGCAGTGGATTTTTATGGTGCTGAGTTGCCAGCCCAACACCCAACCTTCAAAGAAGGCACGCCAATTCATGCACGCACCTACCTGCATGTCATTAATGTCACTAGACCATGGGGAGGACATGCAGACTCCACACAGAAGGCTCTCTAGCCGAGAATCAAATGGGAGAACCTCTTGCTGTGAGGAGACAACGCTAACCGGTGCACCACAGCGGCCTAAACCAGAAGAGAAGGGTAACATAACAATTTCTCAAACACGTGGTAGGGAGATTTGAAGGGATCATATTGAACAGTAACGGCACAGGGACAGTAATGGATACAGACAGAAAATTGTAAAGACTGACTACTCCTTGTACCTATTAAACTACTTCTTCATAGAGATGGCTGTGGACTCAAGGAACAGAATATCAGATGTTATAAATGAACAGACTGTTGTTTTGTAATGTTATTTGAAGTTAAGAAATATTTAGCAGTAACTACTACTGAGAAACCTGCAATAGTCAAAATGTGGACATTCAATAATAGGAAATATAGAATTGTTTTGAAAAGAAAAGAAAATGAAGAAACAGACTTTCATAGAACACAGTGAAAAAAAAATAATCTCCAGAGATATTCATGAAAGCATGGGAGATGTACAGAAGAGGTAAGACAGAATGCTGAATGCATATAAAGGGCAGATTAGCTAGACTTATGGTTTCCTACTGTCACAAAGGAAATGTAGTTGTAATGTACATCTACAAGAGCCCATTAGTCCTGCACGTGTTAAGTAACCAGTATGTCTTACATGGGAATCTAATGCAGAATGGGAGACAAGACCCCTACTTTAGTGTTTCACTGAAATGCTGTTTACATTAAACAAGTATCTGGATGTAAAAGGATGCAGCCTGAAAAAGAATTTCCCACAGCAATCAAAAGACTGTACACAGCTGACATGCATGACTTCCCTCAAATAATACAAACCACAGCAGATGTCTCCGAATGTCTAATAGAAAAAGAGGTCGTTCATTAGATAATATGGTGTAGGACCGTTATACTTCATTCTGAATGTTTTGGCCATCAGAATGTCCAGGAGATAAGCATCATATTCCGACACTAACAACGTCTATATAAGAGTTGAGTCTGCAAATGGGGCAGCATATGTCTAGTCATGGAGTAAAGGAAAGAAGGCAGAGTACAAATATGAAAGGCACCACCTCAAGCAGCTTGATGAACTTTTTTCCTATACAGAGCTGTGCTACAGATGGATGAGGCATCATGGCATAACTGGGGGGGGGGATAGGGGGAGGGAGTATTAAAATCCAGAAAAAACATTATATACATTAAAAGACTGCACTTCCTACTCAAACTCCACTCTTTTTGCGCCTACTGCTGTAAAAGCAAAAAGAAAGAAAGAGATTAGTCCAGAACACGTGGCCAGAACTAGACACACTTTTAAGGTTTAATAAAAAGCAAATCCAAATTAATAAATGTTTAAATGCTGCACCACTGTCACAGTGATAATACTAATACATTCAAGTAACATAATCTCTGTTTTTTTACATCACTGAAAGATGTGGTCTACAAAGCCCATGTATTTATATGACTATGGTTCTGATTCCTTGAAGACAACTACAGACAGTAGCAGTGGCAAGCAACCAGGACATGCTTTTTCACCCACTGCTGACCATCAGCTGACACCACCTACACTCCTCATTCACTAGGTAGCTGACACCAACTCCTCTCCTCATTCACTACTTAGCTGACACCACCTACACTCCTCATTCACTAGGTAGCTGACACCAACTCCTCTCCTCATTCACTAGGTAGCTGACACCATCTCCTCTCCTCATTCACTAGGTAGCTGACACCATCTCCTCTCCTCATTCACTAGGTAGCTGACACCATCTCCTCTCCTCATTCACTAGGTAGCTGACACCATCTCCTCTCCTCATTCACTAGGTAGCTGACACCATCTCCTCTCCTCATTCACTAGGTAGCTGACACCATCTCCTCTCCTCATTCACTAGGTAGCTGACACCATCTCCTCTCCTCATTCACTAGGTAGCTGACACCAACTCCTCTCCTCATTCACTAGGTAGCTGACACCATCTCCTCTCCTCATTCACTAGGTAGCTGACACCATCTCCTCTCCTCATTCACTAGGTAGCTGACACCAACTCCTCTCCTCATTCACTAGGTAGCTGACACCATCTCCTCTCCTCATTCACTAGGTAGCTGACACCATCTCCTCTCCTCATTCACTAGGTAGCTGACACCATCTCCTCTCCTCATTCACTAGGTAGCTGACACCATCTCCTCTCCTCATTCACTAGGTAGCTGACACCATCTCCTCTCCTCATTCACTAGGTAGCTGACACCATCTCCTCTCCTCATTCACTAGGTAGCTGACACCATCTCCTCTCCTCATTCACTAGGTAGCTGACACCATCTCCTCTCCTCATTCACTAGGTAGCTGACACCATCTCCTCTCCTCATTCACTAGGTAGCTGACACCAACTCCTCTCCTCATTCACTAGGTAGCTGACACCATCTCCTCTCCTCATTCACTAGGTAGCTGACACCAACTCCTCTCCTCATTCACTAGGTAGCTGACACCACCTACACTCCTCATTCACTAGGTATCTGACACCATCTCCTCTCCTCATTCACTAGGTAGCTGACACCACCTACACTCCTCATTCACTAGGTAGCTGACACCAACTCCTCTCCTCATTCACTAGGTAGCTGACACCAGCTCCTCTCCTCATTCACTAGGTAGCTGACACCATCTCCTCTCCTCATTCACTAGGTAGCTGACACCATCTCCTCTCCTCATTCACTAGGTAGCTGACACCACCTACACTCCTCATTCACTAGGTAGCTGACACCACCTCCTCTCCTAATTCACTAGGTAGCTGACACCATCTCCTCTCCTCATTCACTAGGTATCTGACACTAACTCCTCCCCTCATTCACTAAGTAGCTGACACCACCTACACTCCTCATTCACTAGGTAGCTGACACCATCTCCTCTCCTCATTCACTAGGTAGCTGACACCAACTCCTCTCCTCATTCACTAGGTTGCTGACAACATCTCCTCTCCTTCATTCACTAGGTATCTGACGCTAACTCCTCTCCTCATTCACTAGGTAGCTGACACCAACTCCTCTCCTCATTCACTAGGTAGCTGACACCATCTCCTCTCCTCAGTCACTAGATAGATGACACCACCTACACTCCTCAATCACTAGGTAGCTGACACCATCTCCTCTCCTCATTCACTAGGTAGCCGACACCATCTCCTCTCCTCATTCACTAGGTAGCTGACACCATCTCCTCTCCTCATTCACTAGGTAGCTGACACCATCTCCTCTCCTCATTCACTAGGTAGCTGACACCACCTACACTCCTCATTCACTAGGTAGCTGACACCAGCTCCTCTCCTCATTCACTAGGTAGCTGACACCATCTCCTCTCCTCATTCACTAGGTAGCTGACACCACCTACACTCCTCATTCACTAGGTAGCTGACACTACCTCCTCTCCTCATTCACTAGGTAGCTGACACCATCTCCTCTCCTCATTCAACAGGTAGCTGACACCATCTCCTCTCCTCATTCACTAGGTAGCTGACACCACCTACACTCCTCATTCACTAGGTTGCTGACACCACCTCCTCTCCTCATTCACTAGGTAGCTGACACCATCTCCTCTCCTCATTCACTAGGTATCTGACACTAACTCCTCCCCTCATTCACTAAGTAGCTGACACCACCTACACTCCTCATTCACTAGGTAGCTGACACCATCTCCTCTCCTCATTCACTAGGTAGCTGACACCAACTCCTCTCCTCATTCACTAGGTAGCTGACACCATCTCCTCTCCTCATTCACTAGGTATCTGACACTAACTCCTCTCCTCATTCACTAGGTAGCTGACACCATCTCCTCTCCTCATTCACTAGGTAGCTGACACCATCTCCTCTCCTCATTCACTAGGTAGCTGACACCAACTCCTCCCCTCATTCACTAGGTAGCCGACACCATCTCCTCTCCTCATTCACTAGGTATCTGACACTAACTCCTCTCCTCATTCACTAGGTAGCTGACACCAGCTCCTTTCCTCATTCACTAGGTATCTGACACCAACTCCTCTCCTCATTCACTAGGTATCTGACACCAACTCCTCTCCTCATTCACTAGGTAGCTGACACCAACTCCTCCCCTCATTCACTCGGTAGCTGACACCAACTCCTCCCCTCATTCACTAGGTAGCTGACACCAACTCCTCTCCTCATTCACTAGGTCTAGCAGACCTATCATAGCTCCCCAAGCTCAACCTGATAGTTTTATACACCCCACAAATTCTAAAATACTGCTAATCTTCAAGCATTTGCTTTACAACAACGCCAAATCCAGCAACCCAGTCATTCATAATGAGGAGAGGCTTGACAGCAAATAGTGATACCATCATAAAGTATAACTGAGGCTTTTCAAAGCTTACCTGCCTTGTCACTGCTTCTGTCACTGACAATGCATGCCTAAAATGGATAATATACAGATAGGGCAAACATGGGCCCATCTCTGCCTCCAATGACATCATCTGCCCTGTCTCAGAACTATAACACATGCGAGTAGTTGATCCCCCAGTAAGGTGCAGTGCGTGTACTGTATAATGCACATTTTAGTGAGAATTTATGTCTCTTCTTTTATGCTGCATATTGAAACACTTGCTGCTGAGTGGTGTCAGTCATACAGTGGGGTCAGGCTAGTGACCTCTTTCCATCTAAGACAGGCAAATTACACTGGATGTTCACTCCCATCTCAACCTCACCAGCTCCTCCCAGCATCTGAGTCATATTTAGTTCACCAGCCCTCTGCACCATGGAGACACCAGTACACAGGATCTGGAGGCACTCCCCAATCTGCCATGAGTTTAGATACAACCCATCACTTGCTCATCAACAGTACAACAAATTCAGATAAAGTATGAAATGAAATTGGAGCTTTTCTGCTTCAAAATAAATGGCAGCATGCCACTGACATGCCATTACTTACCTTCTTATATCGTCTGACACTGGTACATAATGATCATGTGTGGGGAAACAACACATTCAGGTTTGTGAGGCTATTTTCAAAGTCAAGCACAAAGTCAAAAGTACAGTGTTATGTTCTCTAGCAGGAAACAGCTTTGTTTACTTTACTCTGTAACGACTATCCGCTCCACAAAAATCAGAGCATACTGTAATAATTTTAAGAAACTGAAATATCATGTAAAAGAGACTCTCCCATACCATCTGTTTTGACACTCGGGTTAAAACTGCTCAAATGCCCTTTGCAGCCCTCAGAAAACAAATGAAAGACATAACCAGTTAGTGAGAAACAGCTGAGCGCATTTGAAAACAGTATACTATGGAAGCTGCAATCACAGAGTCCATTAAGTATCCAACACTCTAATGGTTCTGCTTGTTCTTACCTGTTCATCCTGGCTATTCCTGTCATGCACAACTTCATCCATCTCAAAAACCTGTTTGTTTAAACCTTTCTGACGTTCCCTCTGCTTCTCTGCCATGTTTGAGCTGAACATTGTACTGTACTGGTGATACCTTAAGGAAGAGGATACATTGCATGTGTAGTTACAGTTTACTGCTGAAAAATATTTTTTTTTGACAAACAAAACTAAATGATATAATGCTGTAAGCAAAAAAACTGTGACTATGTCAGGTATGGTGATGCAAAACTGAGTGATAATAAATAAAGGGCATTCAAGAATGACATGAATAAAAAGATACTTCCTAAAAAACAAATTGTTTTTTGAAAATGCAGTGTTTAACTTAACTTACGTAATGGTTTTAAACTGCGGGACAACAGAAGATTTTAGACTATGCAAAAGGCAAATAACTTTGTGCAATTTTTCAAATACTGTATTTGCATATTCTGTTTCTACTTTTGTGCCTTCCATAATTGTGTGGTGGCTGAGAAGGGTCCAAGGACCAGCACAACCACCTGGTCTACAAATATTACCTAAAAATATATATCACATGACAAAAGGAAGAAGAAATGTAATCAGCTGTCAGACTGGTGAGAGAAGTTTGCTATGTACATACTTGGTGACTAAGTTTCATTTAGTATCAGGACATTAATACTTTTAAACAATTACTTGTAATGGCTGGTAATCACTACAGCACCTGGAAGGTAAGGAAAGGGAAAATTTGGGGTTGGAAGTTTAAACAATGGTTGAAATGCAAAAAAGACAATCAGAGAGTGGTGAAGTACTCACTCAAAACAAGTTGTTGAGCCATTAAAGCTGATCAAGAATTAAGAACGCACAATGAACAAGTTCCAGATCTTTTTGCAAAAACTTTGAAAGGAACTTGACAGGGAAGCTAGTCAGAGGCCAAGGGAAGGAAGAATGAAAAGGTTCTCAGTACCCAAACTGAGGAAGTTACATTTGCCTCCCCATTTCACTTCCCTTTCAGAACAAATCTAGCAACAGGAACATTGCAAACTTAGGTGAACAAAGTAAGTGAAAACAGACATTGAGACTACAAAAGAGTATGGTATACACTGAGGATTCAGCCAAGGCATGGATCTTTGGTATACACTGAGGATTCAGCCAAGGCATGGATCTTTGGTATACACTGAGGATTCAGCCAAGGCATGGATCTTTGGTATACACTGAGGATTCAGCCAAGGCATGGATCTTTGGTATACACTGAGGATTCAGCCAAGGCATGGATCTTTGGTATACACTGAGGATTCAGCCAAGGCATGGATCTTTGGTATACACTGAGGATTCAGCCAAGGCATGGATCGTTGGTATACACAGAGGATTCAGCCAAGGCATGGATCTTTCAGGTGCCAGGCAGAAAGTACAGTTTTGTACCTACCATAAATGTAGATGTTCGAGTGCTAATACAGCTGCAGTAATCACAGATGAGTTCTCTGCCGTCAGGCGGTCCCTCGGTAGGCCGAATTCCAAAGTCTTGGTCCGGCGTCGGTTGTCGTCGCTTTCTCTTCTGACGTCAGTGAGGCCAGAGTATATAAGGCACAGCCGACGCCATGTTCTTCAGTCTTTCTTGCCCCAGATGTCAGGTGCCCCCAGAAGGAAGGCAATACCTAAATAGTGCTTATATACATATACAAGCAATGCAATATAATCCAAAATCAGTGGTAGCAAGCAAATAAAACATAGCCGGATAACCCAGTCAGGTAGTATGAAGAGGTTGCTAGGCCTCATGCCTTTACCAAGTGGGGAAGGAGGGAGGGAAACCTGTACTGCAGCTGTATTAGCACTCGAACATCTACATTTATGGTAGGTACAAAACTGTACTATGTTCATCGTGCATACAGCTGCAGTAATCACAGATGGGTAGAATCCCAAAGCTATGCACTGGGTGGTAGGTACTAGGAGGAACTGGGTTGAGCCAGAATGCCCTGCAAAACAGCAGTGGCAAAGCCAGCTCTAGTTCTGGAATATAAAGGCAGATGGTAGTGTTTTGTGAAGGTATGTACAGAACTCCAAGTGGCTGCCTCCAAAATATCTTTGGTAGGAACTCCTCTGAGGAAGGCTGTAGAGGTAGCTGTGGCCCTGGTGGAGTGTGATCTGATACCTGCAGGAACAGATTTCCCATGGTAGGAGTAACAAAACCGTATGCAGTGGCCTATCCACTTTGAAATAGTCTGTTTTGTAACTGGCTTCCCTTGAGCCCCTACAGCATAGGACACAAAGAGTTGTTCTGATTTCCTGAAGGACTTTGTTCTGTCCAAATAATAACAAAGCTGCCTATGGATGTCTAAGGAGCGCAGCAGCCTTTCCCCTTTGTTTTGAGGATTGGGGTAAAAGGTGGGTAGGTGTATGGCTTGATTTAAAGCTACCCTGGATACCACTTTAGGCATAAATGATGGGTTGGTACGAAGGGAAACCCTGTCCTGATGGAAAATGAGAAAGGGCTGCACCGCCATGAGGGCCTGAAGTTCAGAAACCCTATGAGCTGAAGTGATGGCCAGAAGGAAGGCTGTCTTCCAGGACAAATATTGCAAATCTGTTGAGGCAGCTGGTTCAAAAGGAGGCAATGTTAATTTTTCTAGTATGTAATTAAGATCCCAGGCTGGTATTGGTTGTTTCCTTGGTGGTCTTATATTCTTAGCCCTCTGAGGAACTGTCGTAAGAGTGGGTGAGAAAATAAAGGAGGATCCGTGTTGAATTCTGCAGAGATGGCTGAGGCATGGATTTTTATGGAAGAAAAAGAAAGTCCACTGTTCAATAGCTCCGCTAGGTACTGTAATACCTGAGGCAAGTTCAGTTTTCTATGGTCCTGGCCTTTTTTCTCATTCCAAGAGCAAAACCGCTTCCATTTTGCGGAGTAAGCTTTTCTAGTAGCTGGCCTTCTGGCCTCCAAAATGACATCCTGTACCTCCTTGGAGAGTAGGTTCTGTTGTGGTGTTAGGGAATTTTCCATGCAGCGAGATTGAGTGTTTTCAGCTGACTGTGAAGAGTTTTGTAGCTGTGCTGAGTCAGAAGAAGAGGCATTAGAGGCAGGGACCAGGGAGGAGTATGTGTTAGGCTCCTCAGGAGTGAGTACCAGTGTTGCCTCGGCCAATCTGGAGCAATCAGTATCATCTTCGGTTTGTCTGTTCTTGCTTTCAAAAGCACCTTGGGCAGAAGAGGCAGAGGTGGGAATGCGTAAACTGTCCATGCTGTCCAACTGAATGAAAGGGCGTCCACTCTCCAGGCCTTTGGGTGAAAGGTCTTTGAACAAAACTTTTCCAATTGATGATTCCTGTGGGAGGCAAAAAGATCTATGTCTGGCCTCCCCCATGCTTGGATTATTTCTGCAAACACCTGAGGATGTAACTTCCATTCGTGTGGATCTGTCATTTTTCTGCTTAGATTGTCTGCCAGTGTGTTTTCCAATCCTGGCAAGTACTGTGCTTGAAGTTCGATTTGTCTTTCCAGAGCCAAGTTCCAAAGAGTCATGGCTAGTCTGCACAAGGGGTATGAATGTGTTCCTCCTGGTTTGTTTATGTACCACATTACCATGGTGTTGTCTGTTCTTATCAGTAATTGTCCTGGATGCAGGAAGTCCTTGAAAGCTGTAATTGCATTTATTACTGCTAGCATTTCTTTTTGATTGATGTGAAGGTGCTTTTCTTTTTGGGACCATTTGCCCTGAATGCACCTGTTCGTCATGTGCGCCCCCCAGGCGTAATCTGAGGCGTCTGTGGTTATGACTTGTTTTGCTTGAGGCTTGCAGAATGGGAGGCCTTTGTTTGCTTGACATGCTTGGGCCCACCATAGAAATTCCTTTTGCAAACATGGAATTATTGGTATTATTGTTTCCAAACTGTGACTGTGTTGAGACCATAGGTTTTTTAGGTACCATTGAAGTTTCCTCATATGCAGCTTTGCAAATGGGGTTAATAGAATGCAAGATGCAATGAATCCCAGAGCCTGCAGGATTTTCCTTGTAGTAAGCCTGGTACTTTTTGCTAGCATTTTGAAGTACTGAGATAGTTGCCCTTGTTTTTCTGGTGTAAGGTAGGCCATCTGGGTGTTTGTGTCCAAGTTGGCACCCAGGAAAGTTATTTTTTGGGATGGTGTTAGCCTTGATTTCTCTTTGTTGATTGTATATCCCAGAGAAAGCAGTAACCGTGTCACATATGCCAGATGTTCCAGAAGTATGTTCTTGCTGTCGGCTTGGATCAGGCAGTCGTCCAGATAAGGGTAAATTTGTATCCCTTGAAGTCTGCAGTAGGCAATCACTGATGCCAGGCACTTTGTGAATACTCTGGGCAGTAGATAAGCCAAAGGGCAATGCAGAGAATTGATAGTGGATTGAACCTGCAAGAAATCTGAGGTATCTTCTGCAGCTTTGTCTGATTGGGACATGCAGGTATGCCTCCTTGAGGTCCAATGTTACCAGCCAGAACTCCTTGCCCAGCATGGGAAGAAGCTGCTGTAATGTGAGCATCTTGAATTTTGGTACGATTAGAAATGTGTTTAGGGTGGATAAGTCCAAAATGGGTCTCCAGTCGGTTCCTTTCCTTGGTACCAGGAAAAGTCTTGAATAAAAACCTTGACCTTGTTGGTGAGTAGGAACCTCTTGAATAGCTCGCATGCTTATGAGCTTTGAAATTTGCAGTTGTGCCTCTGCCCTTTGATTTTGTGGCAGGTTTGGCATGCCTCTCATTTTTGGAAGAGTGTGAAATTGAAATTTGTAGCCTCTGTTTATAATCTCCAGGATCCATTTGTCTGTTGTGACAATATGCCAATTGCTTGCAAATAGTGCTAGTTTTCCTCCCAAAGGTGCTGCCAGCTGAGACATGCTTGGCATGGAAATGAGGGAGTCATTGGGTTTGCTTCCTGTATTGTTGTGCACTGTCTTCGCCACCTCTTGGTGCTGGAGTTTGCCATTGTCGGCCTCTATATGATCCTTGTGATTGCCCTCTGCCCCTTGTGCGTCTGTATCTACCTCTTTGGGGCTTGTCAGTGGCTGGAAAGGACCAGTTTTTTGAAGGCCAATTTCTGCTAAAATGTGGTGGTTGGACCTGTAAGAAAGCTTTGACAGTTTGCATAGATTTGGCTTTTTCTTCCATTTTCCGTAGTATCTCCTCAGCATTAGTACCAAACAGCACATCCTTTTGTAAAGGAGCATCTAGAAGTTTAGCTTTCACATGATCAGGTAAATTTTGTTCCCTAAGCCAGGCATGTCTGCGAATGACTGATCCTGTAGCTGCCGCTCTACTTGAGGCCTCTAGGGCATCATAACCACATTGTAGGGTGTGTTTACCCACTTGTTCTGCACTATGCATCATATCCTGTAACTCCTTTAAATCTTGTTGTTCAGGTTGCGACATTTTGTTCCTCAATTGTGATAACAGGAACTGTTGATATTTAAGCATATGAAACTGACAATTTAAAGCCCTCATGGCTAGGGTGGCCGAGGTATAAACCTTTTTCCCCCACCTTTCCAAAGATCTTGATTCCCTTTCTGCAGGAAGTGGATTTTTGGCAGTCGAGGCCTTCAATCCCTTGGGGCCTTGTGAAATGGTTTCAGGGTCAGCATTATGGCTTTTGAAGAGAAATTGGTGAGAGCTGGGTACTCTGTAATACCTATCAGGTTTGACTGGTGCAGGAGGCAGAGAATCCGGGTTAAGACAAGCCTCCGAATAGACATCATCCAGTATGTCCAAAACAGGGGGTATAGCCAGAGGTCTGTGTTGAGGTAACAAAAGAAATTCCCTAAGTCTTTTCTTGGAATCTGAAAAGTCTTGGCCTTCCCAATGGAAGTGTTCCCTCAAGGTGTGTAAGGTTTCCCCAAAGGGAAAATCCTCAGGAGGGGATACAGAGGGAATGGACTGTTCTGCATCCAAATCCTCAAAGGGAGAATAAGAGTGTTCCTCTGCATCAGAATGTTCTGATAAAATGGATCCCTGATCATAAGAGGGAGAATCTTCCCCCACTCTGGGTCTCTTGTCTGGAGGGGGTTGAGAACCTCTGATAAGAGTAATTAAATCCTCAGCCATTCTAAGCATCTGTTTTTTAGGCATGGGACCTGGAGATGGGCCCTGTACAACAGGCCTCATGGGCTGCCTGGCTGCTTTGGATTTAGTAAAGGCCTTAATTGAAAAAGAAGATGAGGGCCTAAACACACCATGGGTGGAGGTGGACCTGTCCACATTAGTAGGCTCAACATTAGCAGAGGCTTCGGTTGTAGTCTGGGAAAGGGCCGAGGACCCAGCGGTCTCGGGTACAGAGGACACCGCCAAAGAAGTGTCGTCGGTAGTCAGGGACTGCAAAGGCGTCTCGCTGAGAACCGGACCACGTGTAGCCTGTTTTGGAGTGGTGTCGGCGGGGACCGCGGGCCTCGCGTGTCGGTCCTTTTCCTTGCGTTTTTTGGTCAAAACGGTAGTCGGAGTGTCCAACGACATTTTATAATCATAATCAAAAGCTTTACCAAAGTAGTGCTGGGCGAACTCCGCCCGACGCTTAATAGTGCGTTTATTGAAGGTAGAGCAAAAGCGACAGCCCAAGACGTCGTGGTCTGGGCCCAAACAAGGTATGCAGCGGGAATGGAAATCCTTATGCGGTATTTGCTTCCCACAAGAAATACAATTATTAACTTTTTCTGACATCGGTCTGAGGCAAGAAAAGATTCCCCAACGGGGTACTTAGCTTTAATGAAGAATTCGGATTCCAAAATATTCGTAATTCAGGAGCTGGCCGACCGGCACTTGCGAACTGCTTCTGCTTCGGGCACCACGCGGCAAAAAAGACTGGAGAACATGGCGTCGGCTGTGCCTTATATACTCTGGCCTCACTGACGTCAGAAGAGAAAGCGACGACAACCGACGCCGGACCAAGACTTTGGAATTCGGCCGACCGAGGGACCGCCTGACGGCAGAGAACCCATCTGTGATTACTGCAGCTGTATGCACGATGAACATCAGTGCCAATGAGAAGTGCTGACTGCAAAAGTGCAAGTAGTGTAACTTGTGTACAAATGTTGAACTCGCAGTACCCCAACAATCTGAAAGCTTGTGCACATAAGTATTAGAGATACGGGGCACAGACACACATTAAAAGTGGTGCAGGACATTAAATCCCCCCCTGCAAAAAATGCTTTAAAATTATTATACCAAGTTGCAGTCTTCGGTTCTTATGTTAACGATTGCAAGTTTTGTGACTGCAGTTTTCAGTGCCACTTGGCTTCTGCATCAACAGCTCTGGGAAGGATTTTACCTCTCATCATGAAAAAAAAAGAGAAGGAAAGAGTGCCAGATTAGGAACAGCAGAAGGTGTAGACAGCTTGCAGATGGTTCTATACCTAAGAATGCCATAAGAAAATGAGCTTAAGAAATGTAGGGAGAGCAAGGTTCTGATGGTATGCATCCAGGAATTTAGAGGAACTTGGAAGCTACACTTGCAGATCCTGTAACACAATTACTCCACCAGCAGCAGAGGTAGCAACATGACTCCCAGAGTAATAGAATATGTCACAGTACAAAGGATGAACTGACCCAGGGAACTGGAGACCCAAACACTTCACCTCAGTAGGAGGTAAGGTTATGGAAAAGTTACTGAGGGAAATGCTCTCTGGTTTCTTAGAGAAAACAGCTTCAAGGATATAAACAAGCAAAAGTTTGTTGCCAACAGTCACTGTCAGTCCAGCCCGCATACAGTTCTAAGACAAGGTTACAGTGGTAGTTAAGAGTGGGAAAAGGTGTCTGTGGTATACCTAAACTTTACTGCAGCCTCTGACTGACTCCTACAAAAAGGCTGACAGGCAAGTTGAGATGAAGGGGTATGGAGATGGGGAAAGGTTAATAAACAAATGAAAGACTGAGTACCAGGAAAAGTACAGTTGTGTACCTACCATAAATATAGATGTTCGAGTGTATTCACTGTTGCAGTCATTACTCTTGGGTTATCCTGCTGGCAAGCTACCTGCAGTCGGCCTGAATTCCAAAGTCCTGGTTCGGCGAAGGCTACTGTTGCCTCTTCCCTGAAGTCAGTGCGCCAGGGGTATAAAAGATGCAGCCGACGCCATTTTCTTCAGTTTTTCTTGCCCCAGATGTCAGGCGCCCCCAAAAGGGTAGGCTAAATATATAATGCCAATAAACATACATGCACTAAAGAAACATTTCCTTCATCTACAAGCAAATACACCACATAGGTTGTATAGAATAGAGAAGTACAGATAAACCCCAGCAAAAGAAAGGGGGACGGAGGGAGGGTAACCTGGACTGCAACAGTGAATACACTCGAATATCTACATTTATGGTAGGTACACAACTGTACTATGTTCATCATCTTTCACTATTGCAGTCATTACTCTTGGGTTGAATCCCAAAGCTGAGGATGGGTGGCTGTGCTAAATAGGATTAGGAGAGGCTATAAGGCTCTGCAGAACTGCAGTGGCAAAGCCTGCTCTGGATTTAGAGTAAAGAGGTAAGTGGTAGTGCCTTATAAAAGTGTGCACTGAACTCCATGTTGCAGCCTCTAAGATGTCTTTGGTTGGTACTCCTCTAAGGAAGGCTGCTGAAGTGGCTGCTGCTCTGGTAGAATGAGGCCTAATGCCCTTAGGCACTGATTTGCCATGCTGTGAATAGCAGAAATGAATGCAATGACCTATCCATTTAGAAATAGTCTGTTTTGAGATAGCCTTTCCTTGTGATCCTGCAGCATATGCCACTAAAAGTTGCTCAGTCTTTCTGAAAGCTTTAGTTCTGTCCAAGTAGAAGCGTAGCTGTCTATGTCCAAAGAATGTAGAATATTCTCAGCCTTGTTCTGTGGGTTTGGATAAAAGGTAGGCAAGTGAATGGTTTGGTTGAGGGCCACACTGGACACCACCTTAGGCATAAATGTAGGGTTTGTCCTCAGACAAACCCTGTCTGGGTGAAAAATGATAAAAGGTTCCACAGCCATGAGTGCTTGTAACTCCGAGACTCGTCTTGCAGAGGTTATTGCTAGGAGCAGAGCTGTTTTCCAGGATAAGAGTTTTATATCAGCTGTTGAGGCTGGCTCAAAAGGAGGCAGTTTGAGTTTTTCCAAGACATAATTGAGGTCCCAGGCCGGAATTGGTGCTCTCCTTGAAGGCCTAATGTTTTTGGCCCCACTGAGGTACTGTCTTATTAAAGGATGAGAAAAGATAGGCGGGTCCGTATTGTAATGGGCTGAAATGGCAGAGGCATGAATCTTAATTGATGAAAAGGAAAGGCCTTTGTCCAGCATTTCAGTTAGGTATTGTAAAATCTGAGGAATATTTGGTACATACGTGTCAATGCCTTGTTCCTGGCTCCAAACACAGAATCTCTTCCATTTTTCTGCATAAGATTTTCTGGTACTGGGCTTCCTGGCCTCCAAGATAACATCCAGAACAGCTTTTGAAAGAGGAGTGTTCTGAATGGCTACATTATCCGCCATGCTGCCAGATTTAAGGTCCTGAGTTGGCTGTGCAGGATCTGATTGTTTTGTTGGGTCAGCAAGTGAGAGCTTTGAGGCAATATCCATGCTGGACCTTGAGACAAGCTCTTTAGGATTGGGTACCAGTGCTGGCATGGCCAATCTGGTGCAATCAGTATCATTTTTGGCTTCTCTTGTCTGACCTTTAGGAGTACCTTGGGAAGGACAGGCAGTGGAGGAAAGGTATATACTGTTAGGTTTTTCCAGCTGAAGGATAGGGCGCCCACTTACCATGCTTGTCTGTGATAAATCCTTGTGCAAAATCTCTGTAGTTGGCAGTTGTGAGGGGAGGCAAATAGATCTATGTCTGGGCATCCCCATTTCCTTATTATCATGCTGAAGACTTGTGGATCCAGTTTCCACTCGTGGGTATCCATGAGGTTTTTACTTAGTTCGTCTGCCAGAGTATTTGTTTTTCCTGGCAGGAATTGTGCTTGCAGGTGAACTTGATAAGTCAGTGCTGTGTCCCACAAGGTCATTGCTTGTCAGCAGAGGGGGTAGGAATGTGTGCCTCCCTGCTTGTTTATGTACGACATGACCGTAGTATTGTCCGTCTTTATCAGTAGCTGTCCTGGATGAATAAGATCCTTGAAAGCTGTCAGGGCATTCTGAACAGCTAGCATCTCTTTTTGATTGATATGAAGATGCATCTGGCTTGCAGACCATGTGCCCTGAATACATTTACCTGCCATATGTGCCCCCCAGGCATAGTCTGATGCATCCACTGTCCGTGTCTGCCTGGCTGTGGGTAAAGTGAATGGCAGTCCCTTGTTCTGGTGTCAGGCCTGTGCCCACCATCGAAACTCCTGTTGCAGGCAGGGAATGAGAGTAATTACTGTCTCCAGGCTGTGGCAATGCTGAGTCCAAACACTTTTTAGATACCATTGTAGTTTCCTCATATGCAGTCTGGCATATGGAATTAGTAGAATGCAAGATGCCATGAGGCCCAAGGCCTGCAGGATTTTCCTTGCAGATAACTGGGTCTTTGTTGCCAACTTTTTAAAGTAAGAATTCAGTTGCCTTTGTTTGTCTGGTGTGAGATAAGCCATCTGGGCAGTTGTATTTAATCTTGCACCCAGGAATATTATCTCTTGAGAGGGTACTAGTTTTGATTTATTTTTGTTTACTGTGTACCCTAGGCAAATTAGTAATCTTTTTACAAACGCTAGATGCTTAAGAATGTCTTTGTTCTCTGCTTGAATAAGGCAGTCATCCAAGTAGGGATATATTTGAATTTCTCTTTGTCTGCAAAATACAATTACTGGTGCCAGGCATTTTGTGGAGACCCTGGGCAAAGTAGATAAGCCAAAGGGCAGTGCAGAGAATTGGTAGTGCATTGAGCCAGCTATGAATCTGAGGTATCTTCTGCAAAACTGTCTGATTGGGACATGCAGGTATGCCTCTTTTAGGTCCAAAGTTACGAGCCAAGCCTTCTTGCCCAGCATGGGCAGTAGCTGCTGAAGAGTCAACATCTTGAATTTTGGAACATCCAGAAACGTGTTTAGTATAGACAGGTCCAGTATTGGTCTCCAGGTTTTGTCCTTTCTGGACACCTAGAAAAGTCTCGAGTAAAATCCTTGCCCCTGCTCTTGCTGTGGTACTTGTTGAATGGCCCTCATGTCCATGAGGGATGTGATTTGCTTTTGTGCCTCTGCTCATTGATTGTGTGGCAGGTCTGGCATACCTTTTGCCCTTGGTAGGGTGTGAAAATGGAACCTGTAGCCCTGGGACACTATGTTCAAGACCCATTTGTCCTGGGTAATCATTTGCCAATTTGGTGAAAAAAGTGCTAGTTTTCCCCCTAAGGGGGCTGCCAAAAGATAAGTGCTTGGATCTGGCAGAGGAAAGTCATCGGGACTGTTTCCTGTAAGGTTGTGATTTGTCTTCTCCGCTTTTGGAGGTAGGAGCACCCCATTGTTTAGGCCTGTATGAGCCTTGGGGCTGCGATCTGCCTCTGGGACGTCTTTGTGGCCTGTCTGACACTGGAAAGGACGAATTCTTTGAAGGCCAGTTCCTGCTAAATCTGGGTGGCTGTACCTGTAAGAAATCCTTAACTGTCTGCATGGATTTCGCTTTATCCTCCATTTTCTTCAACACTTCTGCTTTAGCACCAAACAAAGTATCATGCTGTAATGGAACATCTAATAATTTTGCTTTAACATGATCAGGCAGATTCTGTTCCTTTAACCAAGCATGCCTTCTAATAACCGAACCTGTAACAGCGGCCCTGCAAGAGGCCTCCACAGTGAGTCATAACCCCATTGCAAAGTATGCTTTCCCACTTGTTCAGCTGCATGCAATAAATTCTGCATTTCTTTGTTCTCTGAACATTCAGAATTTGTCAACATTTTCTGTTTAAGCAGAGACATTAAGTACTGCTGATATTTAAGCAAATGAAAATGAAAATTTAAAGCCCTTACAGCCAAGGTAGCGGAAGTGTAAACTTTTTCCCCCATCTGTCCAGTGACCTAGAATCCCTATCAGAGGGGACAGGGTTTTTTGCAGTGGAAGCTTTGACCTCTTTGGGACCCTGAGATATAGTTTCTGGGTCAGCAGCGGGGTTTTTATATAGGAATTTATGAGAATCAGGGACCCTGTAGTATCTGTCTGCCTTAGTAGGTGCAGGGGGTAGAGAGTCTGTAGACAGGCCGGACTCTGAAAATACATCATCTACAATGTCTAGAACAGGTGGAATAGCAAGAGGTCTGTGCTGAGGTAGTAGCAGAAAGTCTCTGAGCCTTTTCTTAGATTCTGAGTAATCTTGGCTCTCCCAGTGGAAATGCTCCCTCATGGTATGCAGGGTTTCCCCAAAAGAGTAATCCTCAGGAGGAGAGGCTGAAGGAATGGATTCTTCAGCATCAGAATCCTCATAGGGAGGAGAAGAATATCCCTGTTCAGAAGAGAAATCAGAGGAAATTGAAACCTGATCAGAAGAATCATATTCTGTCTCTTGCCTAGGCCTCTTATCAGGTGAGGGATGGGAACCCCTGATCAAAGTAATTAGGTCTTCGGCCATTTTGAGCATCTGATTTTTAGGCATGGAAGTCGGAGTAGGAGAATGCTGTACTTGTTTCTTTGTCTTTATAGCTGCTTTAGTCTTTGTCTTTGAAGCTGAAGATGGTTTGACATATAACTGAGTAGGTCTGAAGACACCCTCAGAAGCCGATGCCTGCTCAGCGGCTCCAGACCCATCTGAGGGATTGATTTCCGAGTGTCCAATACCTTGAGTATCCAGAGGCTCAGTCAGCTCCACGTGGGAGTCGGAAGCGGCCTGTGGCTCTGAGGTAGCGGGTGCCAGGGGCTGCGAAAGCACCTCACTGAGAACCGGCGACTGGCCTAACAGAGACCTCGTCGTCAGTTTTGGACCTTGGATGCCTATCCTTTTCCTTGTCCTTGCATTTTTTGTAAACACCGGTCGGCTGTTCCAATGGCATTATATAGTTGAATCTTCGGCCAAAGTAATGAAAAGCAAAATCGAACTGACGCTTAATAGTGCATTGGTTAAATCTAGCACAAAAACTAGCAACGTTGTGGTCAGGGCCTAGGCAAGGAATACAGTAAGAATGAAAATCCTTATGAGGTATTTGCTTTCCACAAGAAATACAATTGTTAACTTTTTCTGAAATCGGTCTGGAGCAAGAAAAAGTTTCCCCAACGGGGTACTTAGCTTTAATGAAGACTTTGGTTCTGAAATTCGGATTTGAAAATCTCAGGAGTCGGCCGACCGGCACTTGCGAACTGCTTTTGCTTTGGGCACCGCGCGGCAAGCAAGTCTAAAGAAAATGGCGTCGGCTGCATCTTTTATACCCCTGGCACACTGACGTCAGGGAAGAGGCATCAGCAACCGACGCCGGACCAGGACTTTGGAATTCAGACCGACTGCGGTTAGCCTGCCAGCAGGACATCCCAAGAGTAATGACGGCAACAGTGAAACACGATGAACATCAAATACTGGTGGTTAGGGAGACATGTTAAAACAGACAAGTGATGATGGGTCTTGGGTTCACTGTTGTTCAGCTTCTTCGTGCCAGCTATAATGAAAATACCAGCCTTATTTGTAGATTATGCCAAGATGGGTGGGATATGTGTGAGCCCAAAAACAGACTCGAGCAGACTAGCACTCTCAGGTTAAATGCAGGACACTGCAAGGCACTTTACTCATGGTATAATAACCCCATGGTGAAATACTAGCTGGTGGTGATACCTTGAATACAAGAGAACAAGAAAAGGACTTCTAGTGACACTGACTGCAGAAATGAACCATCAGGCATAAACTGAGAAAGCTGGGTCCAAAGCCTGTAATTTGAGGTGTATCCTCACGAGTGGGGTGGCAGCAAATTGTAGCAACAGGGAGACTATAACACCACTCCACAGAGTTCCTGGCATGGAGTTATACTCTTGATACTCTGTGATACTCTTAAAAACAGAAGGAAATCAAGTTTCTACAATGATAAGGGTCTGGATGATAAGTGATAGGAGGAAAACTATGGCAGTTATAAAAGGAGAGAGACAACATGCCAATAAGGATAATGTAATGGAATAAAATTAAACAAGAAAAGACAGCCAGCCAGCTCTGAAATGCAGACCTATAAAGTCTCAATTAGAATCCTGACAATTAGTGACCCAAGCACTAGTACAGCCAGCGATAGAGGGTGAAAGCGAGTGGTCAACACCAGTTCATCATCCTAGGGTGAAGGGATGGCAGTCAGCTCTTCTGCAGCATTGACAGATGTCATGTCTATAGCAGTGCGAACAGAATGAATGCACACATCCACCAAGCAGTGCTGCATATATTGTAACATTGACAAAAAAGCTACACAAACTGTTAAAGAACAAGAAGCGAGTTGAAGAACACGGAGTATACGCCACTAACAGCACATACGATTGCAGATAATAAAGATTCTTTCCTTTTAACACACTTTCTTTATTGGTGTTTTCGATCGGCGCGGCTTTCCTTCCTCAGAAAAACAGCAGACAACAAACGTTACAGTGACAGCGTTCAGCCCTTACTTTTAAAAACCCCAAGGCATCATGTGATGCTACATGGAAGAACATTCCAATTCAATTATTACTTAATTACTTAAATTAAAAGTCCCAATAAATAAAAAATAAATATTATAACTAAGCACAATGCTCACAACATTCCATATTAATGCATCACAGGAAAATCATCACTCAAAATATCCTCATAAAAAATCACTAATAATATTAACCTAAGATATGACCACATAAAAACATTAAAATGAAACATAAGTAACACTATTTAATATACTAAAATGAATGATATGCCCTTAAAATATATATAAGTGAGCAACCATTCTATTATTTTAAAATAGAGCCATTATAGTAAACTAATATTCTTCATAATTACATGAATAAATATATGGCCATTTAACCACATTAACCTTAAAAAATGCATTTAACCAAGTTATCAACAACTAGTCCTTTGATCAACTAGAAAAATATATATAGAAATATAATTAATCAATTAGACAGCAAATTGATGAAACTAAACAAAGATAGCTGCATTCTAGGTAATCACCAATACTGTGCCACTAAATCATTGAACAGAACAGTAAATATGAGTAACAATGTTAATTTCCTTTAACACAAGACATCGCCACTATATTATTTATACATGACAATATCAGTTTATCTATTAATAGCTAGCCTTTTCAAAACACATGTAATAGAGACGCGTGGGTCGTTGAGACCTGGGAAAATGTAGCCCCAGTTCTAATTTGCCAATATAACTCTTGTATTTCCAAAAAATTTGCCAAGGTCCTACATAGGGCGTCTTCCACCTTCTTCAAGACCATAAAGACAAACTTATGATTTGGAAATTCCAAGATATGGCAAGTCGTTATTGGTATCTCCTTTGCAACTGCATAATAGTGCTCATAAATCGCTGTTTTAATTTGTGCTCCGTTTTCCTATGTAAAGCATGGCACATTGTGCGTTGCTACATATACTATAGCTCTGGTATTACAATTGAATTTACCTATGATTTTGTACTTAATGTTGTTAATTACAGTACTAGTTCCTTCTTTAATAAATTTACATTGACCACAGCTACACGCTTGCTCATCCATTTCTGAAACCTTTCAATTTATTTTCACTTTGACCCGTCTCCAAAGGGTTTTCAGATTATACGCCTATAAGTAATTGCCGGTGGGCCTTCGCAAATTCTTTGAACTTGTTTGTCATTTGCAAGGAACATCCAACTTTTATTTAAAATTTCTTTTATAAAATAATGATCTGTAGAGAAAGTACATAGGAACCTAAGGCTGTTATCCTTTTGACTACAGTTAACCTTGATGGAACCAGTGTCTCCCAATTCGTCAATTTGATTGACATAATGGTGAGATGACAAAATGGGACTAAATTGTCCCATTCTACGTTTGTACTCAACTTCTTCGAAAACTTCATCCACCAGTCTTCTTGGATAACCTCTGTGGCTGAACATCTCAATAAGCTTATTACATTCTACATTGAAATCATGGCCATCTGTCACCATTCTGGCTGCCCACCATCTGCCCTTTTACAATGGCTCTCTTTGATGGTGCGGATGGCAGCTGGAAAAATGAAGGAAGCCATTTGAATATGTAGGTTTTCTATATATACTACTCTTAAATCTCATATTCACTAGATCTTTTTGCAACCAAATATCCAGAAAGCTGATTTCCGTATGACTATAATTGAATGTAAATTCTAGAAAGCTAGTTAAGCTAGTAATAGACTCAATAAATTGAGGAATCAGGCTATCTTGCCCTCTCACAATATAAACATGTCGTCCTGGTACCTGGTGTACCAGGACATATGATTGAACATAATATTTTGAAACAGTAGTGTATTTTCCCATTGTGCCAAACGCATTAGCGTATGCCCCCTACATGAGCCCATGGCTACCCCCGATGTTTGTTTATAAGTGCAGCCTTCAAATTTAAAAATATTATTGCACAGAACAAGTTCCAAGAGTGTTTCTGTTAAATAAATAATATTATCTGTCATTTTCCTATCCACCAAAAAATCCCTTACCCACTCCAGACCTATGTTATGTGGAATCACAGTGTATAGGTCTTTGATATCAACTGTGAGCAGCACCAAAGATGGGTCAAATTGGATTTTATTAATAGCTTCTAAAAAGCCCCATGAATCTTTGCAGATCTGGTTTTCTTTGGCTAAATAAGGCTTAAGCAAAATATCTACATATTTTGCACATGCACTTGTAATTGACCCTCTACTATCCACAATAGGTCTGAAAGGTGGGTCTTGTACTGACTTATGGATCTTAGGTATTCCGAAGAAGGCTGGAAACTTAGGTGCTACCATAGTTAAATAATTATGTAGATCGGTGTCAATATGCCCTTCCAAAAATAAATCTTCTAGAATGTATTGAATCTTTTTATAGGCTATATTTACTTCATTGACACTGACCTCCTGGTAGGGTCCCTCTTCAAGATGTTTTACCATTTTCTCAACATATACAGGATGGTCCATAAATATTAGACCATTCCCTTTGTCGGGTTTACTGTTCTGTTCAATGATTTAGTGGCACAGTATTGGTGATTACCTAGAATGCAGCTATCTTTGTTTAGTTTCATCAATTTGCTGTCTAATTGATTAATTATATTTCTCTATATATATTTTTCTAGTTGATCAAAGGACTAGTTGTTGATAACTTGGTTAAATGCATTTTTTAAGGTTAATGTGGTTAAATGGCCATATATTTATTCATGTAATTATGAAGAATATTAGTTTACTATAATGGCTCTATTTTAAAATAATAGAATGGTTGCTCACTTATATATATTTTTAAGGGCATATCATTCATTTTAGTATATTAAATAGTGTTACTTATGTTTCATTTTTAATGTTTTTATGTGGTCATATCTTAGGTTAATATTATTAGTGATTTTTTATGAGGATATTTTGAGTGATGATTTTCCTGTGATGCATTAATATGGAATGTTGTGAGCATTGTGCTTAGTTATAATATTTATTTTTGATTTATTGGGACTTTTAATTTAAGTAATTAAGTAATAATTGAATTGGAATGTTCTTCCACGTAGCATCACATGATGCCTTGGGGTTTTTAAAAGTAAGGGCTGAACGCTGTCACTGTAACGTTTGTTGTCTGCTGTTTTTCTGAGGAAGGAAACGCATAGCCGTCTCCGAAAACACCAATAAAGAAAGTGTGTTAAAGGAAAGAATCTTTATTATCTGCAATCGTATGTGCTGTTAGTGGCGTATACTCCGTGTTCTTCAACTCGCTTCTTGTTCTTTAATATATTGTAACATTACCTGGCAAACGTGAAAATGTGCATGCTGCCACTGATACGGTATGGTAGACAACCTTATCATATGCTTGCCATGTGAAAGAAGGATGATAGGATATATATAGAAAACCCCTAATGCCTGTTTGTGCACTAACTCCTCCTAGTAAAATACTGGATGAAGTGTACTCATACAAACAGGCAAGCAGAAATAAATAAATAAAAATGAAGAAAGGTACACAGATTTCAAGATTCAAGGCACAAACTTCAGCCTAGACATTTAAAAATACTTTTTTTTTTGTTCAGTAAGACTAAAAGATTGCTGGAACAGGCTACCAGAAAGAACTGTGGATTGTAACAAAGTGTCTTCAAGGGTGCTTTGGATATATGGTGTGCTATCATAAAATGTATGGTAAAAATATAGGCTATTAGCTATAGAAACAGCAGAGCAAAGAGACAGCCTTGTCTTTCTCTGCTGTCATCAAGATGTAATATAGCATTAATAAAACCTGTTAACAGCCAACCAAGTGGTTGCTCCATAAAGAAAAAGGATCCTAATCCCAATAAGGAACAGTGTAAAAAGCTTTCTGAGAGAGTACAAGTAAATGCATGGACTAGCTACATTTAATGATGTGAATGTAACTTCTGTTGCACTACAAACATATACTTCACAGCAGTCTAGTAACCTAACGGTTAACTACTGAAGTAAAAAGTGCTGTACACAGCACAACTCCTAATCCACATTCATGTTTATACACATACACTGAAGAAAGGCAGTCAGAAAATGGCTGCTCACAGCAAATATAGAGAATGTTCAATCACATTACAATAAAATCAAATATGGTTTTACAGCAACATCAGAGAGACATCACTGCAGACTATTTATTCCAAAAATGGAATACAAAGACGGCAGTCAAGCAGAAGGCTGGAAATGTGCCAATACATGACTTTTTTAAGTAAATGAATTATAAGAAAAATGATCAGTACAGGAATATAATTACAGGAAGTGACTAATGATTTAATTTACAGATACAGCATACAGAAAGCAATAAACTTGGGAGCATGCAATGATGGGAATTTCTTGCATTTGTAAACATGTATACATGTTTGTTTTTAGCATATACTTGTATCTGTAAATATGTTTTCTTCATTTCCTACATGATCCTATTCACCCAAGCTGTTCCTGCAACTGGTCCATTGAGATCAGTGCACTACTCCAGTAAACAAATTATACATAAACAGCATAAACTTTTTGAAATGATATACCAAGAACATATTCTAAGTTGCGTGGGGTATCCTATTAATTGGTTGATTTACATTTCAAAGCCCAGCTCAACAAGACCACTTCACTAAACAGACAATCAGTATACAAGGTTTTCTATTTTACTCTGAGATTTTGTGACCTGTATCTCTGTTTTTTAATGTGTATTAATGTTTTGACTTGGAGCTTTTCTCCCTGGGCCTCTGCTGAAGACGGAAATATATCTAGTTGGACCAGCCCAGTCAACAAATATAAAATAAAATAAAAATAAAATTTTCATTAGTCAAGACAACGTAAGGATGAAGCATGGAGGGCCATGCCTCCCTTTTGTGAATAAGTAAATAAACATCAGTGGTTACCAGTTCAGTGGCATAGTTTCAATCTATCAGTTTTTGCTGAAAAGAAACCCAACTAACCAAACCAGATCCACTCTGCAGGCCTAAACTGAAAAGGGATGGTGGTTTATATCAGCAGCACTAGCGAAGGCCTTCACGTGTGCAGAGGACAAATATCAGAAAGTACAGTTGTGTAAAATCTTACCATAGCAGTAGATGTCCTTTTCACTGCTGCAGTATTCTTTACCTCTAGGATCTCCTGCCAAGGACAGCCCCAGTATCTGGCCAGTACACCTAGGCCTTTACTACCTAGGGAGCATCGCACATCAGCCATATGCTTCCACCTTCAGCATAAGGCATAAAGGTGACATACATACACTCCTAAGTCAGAACAGAAGTACCCCTGAAGAACTAGGACCCACTTTAATTTCTCCAAATCTTTGGGGTTTCTAATACCATGACAGGAATGGACTCCATTCCTAAGTCAAAGTACGATTAAAGTTCATAAAATTAGTACTGTTTCAGTCTTTGGTGTCAGCCAAATGTGCCCAGTAATGACTCTTTCTGCAATTCGTACAGAGTTATATGTACTGGCAACATATCTAAATACAATTGTACATTATTTTTTATGAGACCCGTTGCTCCTACTACTATTCGAACTGTCTGGGTATCTTTCTACCACGTTGCACTCATTTCTGCCTGTAAATCCTGAAATTTTATGACTTTGTGTCTTCTCTGTGTGCAAGACACTGTAGTCACTGGATGTGGCGATTTCAATGATCAATGCTACTTTTGTCTTCTTTTCTTGTACTACTACACCCACTTTTCTAGCATCTGTCTTTTGAACTGTTGGTAATGGATGATCCCATGTGATGCAGGCTTCTTCATTTTCTATGATGCTTTGTTGCTCGTTTCCAGTGTTTTTCAGCCACTTCAATACCATGTTTGCACAATTCCCAGTACAACAGTCTTGCCACATTATTATGCCTTTCAGTATACCGTCCTTCTGCCATTAATATGTAGCAACCAGCACTTGTGGAGACCTTAAATTGTATATTTAAGACTGTACTGATGGAGTTATGTTTGATACTGTTCAAATGATATTGCACAGTAACTCGTTTTATTTGCCCAATGGCAGCACCATTTGGTCTCGTCATATTAACATGTAAAGCTAGTCTAGAAATCTGAAAGCAGCTTTGCCTTGAACAGCGACTGTGCTTACTATTCTATGTGTAACATGATTCTGCTACATTCGTTGGCCTGAACGCTAGCTGCAGCAGAATTACTTTTAACTAACTGTGGAACCGGCTCATAGTATCCATTCAAATGTAAATTGAATATTTGTTTTCCTCATATTTCCCAGTATATATATCTGTGCACGACATGTGTTTATACTCAAATGGAGCCTATATTTTGCTATCTGCACAAGCGCTATATTTAGCTTATTCTGTGTAATGTCTATGCCTTGCATGACTGATTTTTATCCTGTCGCTAGTGTTTAGGAGAGCCCCGACGAATACGAGGAACTGTTTTTCTTCTGGAACTGCAGGGGAATTGCTTTTTGTTTTTTTCAGTGCCAAAAAGACATTGTAAGTCCTAATATTGATTGTCGTGCCACAAAACACAGTGATAAGGGTTTTCTACAGGGGGGGGGATTATTTTACTGGAGATACCTCGGTCCAAAAAAAAAAAAACCCATTTATAATTGGCAAACCTGATTGTTTTGCTGCTGCAAAACGCTGTGAGAGGGATTTTACGGTGAGGAAATGCCTCGCTAGAGACTCACTGCCTAAACTACATCTAAATGTAGGGGAAATGCTTTGCTAGAAACATCACTGGCTATAACGTTTTTCTTACTGTTAATATTGACTGTTTTGCTGCCGAAAAACATGGTGAAAGGAATTTTCAGTAGGGGAATGCTTTACTAGAGATATTACTGCATATAATGCTTTCTTCCAGCGCTAATATTGATTTTTTTCTGCTGCTAATGCTTAGAAGTGCCCTGACTGCCTCGAGGTATATTTATTCTCCTTGGCTGAAGGGGAAATGTTTTATTAGAGAGATTACTGCCTAAAATACTGCTGTTGTAATAGTCATTACTTTTTTCTCTACCCCTAATCTCTCTCAACCTTTCCTCCCCTCTATGCAAACCTGCTCTTAATTCCACCTCCAGCTTAGCTCTCTCTCCTACACCTTGAGCTTTCCTTCTTAATCTATTCCTCTTCTTTGTATCTCTCATACTCTGCCTTGCAATTGCCTAATCTTATCCTTTCTCTTTTTACAGCCTCATACCCGGGCACTCCCTTCCCTCAATCTATTTCCAAGGACTAACATGCCCCAAACAGAAGACACCTTTGAACTGTCTACTACCCAGGCATCATCAATCTCCGCCAATGAGATTACATTTTCTACCTAAGGAAACCTAAGTGTATGTAGCCTTATTAAGGAATCACCCTTTTACAAAGCCTGTACTGTTCTGACCTCCGTGTGCATGATAGTAGCCTACCACAGCCTGTTTACCACTCTCCCCCCTCCAGTCTTTCTCAGTGTTTCCTAGACCCAATCTATAAGTGAATAAAGACTCTTCCCTCACTTTTGTCCACCCTCTCCTTACCACTAGGTGGCAGCATACACCTTATAGACGTTTACCTAGTCTATTCCTTCCTTGGCACCACCTACAGTTTCAGCTATTTATCAGTAGGTTAAACATCCCTGCAGACGCTTGCCCAGTCTCTCCCCTCCAAACGTCCACCATAAATTAACAGCTATTCTCTATCTACAAACTCTATTAGCCATTTTACTTCTGCTCTACCACCCTAAATTCTATCTAACCCCCTCTACTTCCCAGGACTTTAACAACCTCATATACTTGTCCATACTACCCTCATTAACTCTTAAACTGCAGCCCTTATTAATTCTGAGTTACAATCTCTGATAGTTTCTACAGGCTTCACTTCCTTCTGGCTCTACCCACTGTGTTCTCCCTGTGGGCTTACTCCGCTCCCCTACCCCCAATTCCCACCTACCCCCAGTACCTCTGAACTTATGCTCACTTAACCACTCCTACTTCCTCTCTACCTATTAAACTCCACCCCTTTCACCACCATCCTCTTCCTTCTCCCTCCCCCTACTCACCATCTATCACCTCACCCTTTCCTTCCATTTTAATAAGGCAATTCCTACTCCTTTTTCAACACCATATATCTACTTTATCATAGCCTCAACATGCTTACAAAACATACATCCTTCTCAATGCAACTATTACTTCTTCTGAACCTTACTTACTTCCAATACCTTACCCAACCCAGCACCAGAACCCACTCACCACTCCTTCATACAACCAACTCACTCCCCACAACACACTTACAGTCATTTATCTCAATATCCCCTGGCCTGTATCCCATTAACAACCATCTATTTTTTCACTACAAACTAATCACTCCTTTTAAAATCTCTAGCCCCCTTCTAACCTCCTAATCCCTCACAAATCTAACAATACACAACATAGAAACAAAGCAATCCAAACAATTTTCAGCATAATCCAACATCTAACATCCATAATTCTGTCTGGTGATATACACCCTAACCCCAGCCCAAACACCCTCTCCTCTACATCTAAATCTATCCTACTAGTTTCTCTAAATGCCCAAAGCATAGCTAACAAAATTCCCAACCTGCATGCCTGGCTTCTCCACAACAAACCTGACATCTTAGCTATCTCTGAAATCTGCTTAAAACCACATATAGAAGATGCTGAAATAGTACCATCTAACTACTCCATCATCAGAAATGACAGGACCCACAAAATGGGTGGTGGAGTAGCTCTACTCTATTCATCCTCCATATCCATTACTCCCTATAATAAACCCATTCCCCACTTCACCAATGCAGAACTAATACTGGCTCTATTTCAGTTAAATAAACACAAACACATATGCATAGCCTCCCTTTACATTCCCCCTGGAGACAATATCTCAGTACTTGAGGATATCCTCTCCTGGCTTTCTACCAATATCAGTAATGAAACAATTATCATGGGAGACACAAACATTAACTGGGCCTCCATTCAGTCCCCTACACCCCAAAAATATCAACCTATATAATTACTCTCAGCTCATCAACTCCTCTACCAGGCCCTCTAAAGAATTCTCCACTGGTAGCACCATAGACTGGATCTTAGTCTCTCAGCCCCATTACTACCCTGATAATGGAACTCTTCCTGATTCCCTCAGCGACCACCTTCCCATCTTTGCTAGGCGTCTTCCTTCTCCCTTACAAGTAACTCAGAATTACATGACCACTCACTACCTAAAGAACTTCAACCCAAAAGCCTTCTCTGAATCCCTAAAATCATTTAACTGGAACCCTCTAAAAACTCTATCCTTGGATAATGCTGTTGCACACTTTAATGCAGCTTTCCTAAAACTGCTAGACAGTTATGCCCCCATAAAAACCAAAAGAATACAAAACAAAACCACCCCCTGGCTAATAAAAAACACACTAACTACTATGAACCTTAGAGACAAAGCCTGGGCACGTTACCAAAGAAACAAAACTCCTACCACCTTTAATGAGTTCAAAACACTTCGCAACAGAGTCAAAAAGCATATCACAGCAGACCGACAGAATTACTTCTTCTTACTTCAAAACAACCATAAAACCAATCCACAAAAATTCTGGAAAGGTATCACTACCCTTCTAAAACCCGGCAAAACTGAAAACCCAAGCCCTGACCCAAATGCACTAGATATAGATCTAGCCACCCAATTAAACTCTTTTTTCATAGACTATTTCCAAACTAACCTCATCCTTCTCTAACAACACTTCACCCCCTACTTCTACATCTCCTCTCATCACCCCCTTCACCTCCAGTCTCTCATTCCCTATCATCTCAACCCCTACCTTTCTCCATAAAACCCATTCCTACTTCTACCATAAACAAACTCCTGCAAAAGCTAAAACCATGCACCAATGCCCCCGATAACATTTCCTCATCTTACCTCAGCATATAGTACAGTTTTGTACCTACCATAAATGTAGATGTTCGAGTGTATACACTGCTGCAGTCATTACACTTGGGTTAACCTGCCATCAGGCGGTTCCCCAGTCGGCCTGAGTTCCAAAGTCTTGGTCCAGCGTCGGTTGCTCTCACCTCCTCCCTGATGTCAGTGCGACAGGAGTATATAAGATGCAGCCGATGCCATTTTCTTCAGTTTTTCTTGCCCCAGATGTCAGGTGCCCCCGAAAAGTTAGGCAATTCAAATTGCTAATAAAACATACATAAGAAAAGCAATCAACAACTTTCAGTTACCAGCAAATACTCCCCATAGGTAGTAAAGGGTAGAAGACATAGGTACGTACCAGCAAGTAAGAGGGGAAGGAGGGAGGGTAACCTGGACTGCAGCAGTGTATACACCCGAACATCTACATTTATGGTAGGTACAAAACTGTACTATGTTCATCGTGTTACACTGCTGCAGTCATTGCACTTGGTTAGAATCCCAAAGCTGAGGTAGGGTGGCTGGTTCTATAAGGCATTAGGGGTGGCTAAAAGGCCCTGCAGCACTGCAGTGGCGAAGCCAGCTCTGGATTTAGAGTATAGAGGCAGATGGTAATGCTTGGTGAAGGTATGTACAGAACTCCAAGTTGCTGCTTCCAAAATATCCTTGGTAGGTACTCCTCTGAGGTAGGCAGTTGAAGTGGCTGTTGCCCTGGTGGAGTGAGATCTAATGCTGTTAGGTACAGGTTTCCCATGGTGTGTATAGCAGAAACGTATACAGTGTCCTATCCATTTTGAAATAGTTTGCTTTGAAATGGCTTTTCCCTGTGCTCCTGCAGCATATGCTACCAATAATTGCTCAGATTTTCTGAAAGCTTTATTTTTGTCCAAGTAGAAGCGTAACTGCCTGTGCATGTCCAAAGAATGCAGTAGTCGCTCCCCTTTATTCTGTGGATTTGGATAAAAAGTTGGCAAGTGAATAGTTTGGTTTAGAGCCACACTTGATACCACCTTTGGCATAAACGTAGGTTTAGTTCTTAAAGACACCCTGTCTAGGTGGAAAATTATGAAAGGTTCCACTGCCATTAGTGCCTGTAATTCTGAAACTCTTTGAGCTGATGTTATTGCCAGGAGCAGAGCAGTTTTCCAAGAGATATATTTTAAATCTGCTGTGTTAGCTGGCTCAAAAGGAGGTAAAGTTAATTTTTCCAACACGAGGTTGAGGTCCCAAGTTGGAGTAGGTGCTCTACGGGGCGGTCTTATGTTTTTAGCCCCTCTGAGGTACTGCTTTAGCAAAGGATTAGAGAAAATTGGTGGATGCATGTTGTAATGAGCAGAGATGGCAGAGGCGTGGATCTTGATGGATAAAAAGGAGAGGCCTTTGTCCATCATCTCAGTTAGATATTGTAGTATCTGAGGAATATTTGGGACAAGAGGGTCAAGGATGTGAGCCTGGTTCCAGGCACAGAATCTCTTCCATTTATCCGAATAGGCTTTCCTGGTACTAGGCCTTCTGGCCTCCAGAATGACATCCATAACAGCTTTGGAGAGAGGCATTGCTTGCTTGACTAAGGAATCTTCCATGCAGCTAGGTTTAAAGTCTTTAGCTGGCTGTGAAGTATCTGATTGTTGTGCTGAGTCAGCAAATGTGGGATTTGAGGCAAAATTCAGGGTGGTCCTTGTGCCAAGTTCTTTAAGATTGGGTACCAGTGCTGGCATGGCCAGTCTGGTGCATTCAGGATCATCTTTGGCTCTTCTTGCCTGGCTTTTATGAGTACCTTTGGAAGGAGAGGTAGTGGTGGGAAAGCGTATACTTGTAGGTTTTTCCAGCTGAATGAGAGGGCATCCACTTTCCATGCTTGTGGATGGTAAGTCCTTGTGCAGAATTTCTGTAGCTGGCAGTTCATTGGGGATGCAAACAGATCTATGTCCGGGCTCCACCATTTCTGTGTTATCATTCTGAAGATTTGTGGATTCAATTCCCATTCGTGGGGAATCCATGATGTTTCTTGCTTAAGTCTGCCAGTGTGTTTTTCTCTCCTGGCAGGAATTGTGCTTGCAGATGAAGTTGATAGTTTAGAGCTGTGTTCCACAAGGTCATGGCTTGTCTGCAGAGGGGGTAAGAGTGAGTGCCCCCTTGCTTGTTTATGTACAACATAACTGTGGTGTTGTCTGTCTTTAGTAGCAGCTGTCCTGGATGCAGCAGGTCCTTGAAGGCTATAAGGGCATTTTGTACAGCTAGCATCTCTTTTTGATTGATGTGTAGATGCCTTTGTTCTGCGGGCCACTTGCCCTGAATACATTTTTCTGCTATGTGTGCTCCCCAGGTGTAATCCGATGTATCTGTTGTCAGTGTTTGCCTGGCTGTGGGTTGAGTAAAAGGCTGTCCCTTGTTGAGGTGACAAGCTTGAGCCCACCATCGAAACTCCTGTTGAAGGCAAGGAATAAGTGGTATAACTGTTTCCAAACTTTGACAGTGTTGAGACCATACACTCTTTAGGTACCATTGCAGTTTCCTCATATGCAGTCTGGCATATGGAATTAGTAGTATGCAAGATGACATGTAGCCCAAGGCCTGCAGAATTTTTCTTGCAGGGAGTTGGGTCTTTGTTGCCATTAAATGAAAATATTGAGTCAGTTGTCCTTCCTTGTCTGGCGTGAGATAAGCCATCTGGGCCGTTGTGTTCAAGCTGGCACCTAGGAATATTATCTGTTGTGAGGGCACTAGTTCTGATTTCTTTTTGTTTACTGTGTACCCTAGGCAATTTAATAACTTTTTTACAAACACCAGATGCTTTAGAAAAATGTCCTTGCTCTTTGCTTGAATCAGGCAGTCGTCCAGGTACAGATAAATTTGAATTCCTTTCTGTCTGCAAAATGCAATTACTGGTGCCAGGCACTTTGTGAAGACCCTGGGCACAGTAGATAAGCCAAAGGGCAGTGCAGAGAATTGATAGGGCATTGAACCAGCTATGAATCTGAGGTATCTCCTGCAGTTTTGTCTGATAGGGACATGCAGGTATGCCTCCTTGAGGTCCAAGGTAACGAGCCAAGCTTTCTTGCCCAGCATGGGAAGAAGCTGCTGTAGTGTCAACATTTTGAATTTCGGAACATCCAGGTAAGTGTTTAGAGAAGAAAGATCCAGAATGGGCCTCCAGGCTTTGTCCTTTCTGGGAACCAGAAAGAGTCTCGAGTACAATCCTTTTCCTTGCTCCTGTGGTGGTACCTTCTGAATAGCTCTCATGTCCATGAGTGCTGTAATTTCTTTTTGAGCCTCTGCCCATTGATTTGGTGGCAGATTTGGCATTCCTTTTAACCTTGGCAGAGTGTGAAAGTGGAACCTGTAACCTTGAGATACAATGTTGAGAACCCATTTGTCTTTGGTGATCATATGCCAGTTGTGATAGAAAAGTGCCAGCTTTCCTTCCAAGGGGGCTGCCAAGAGAGAGCTGTTTGGCAGCTGTAGTGGGAAGTCATTGGGGCTGTTTTTTATATGGTTGGGGCATGTTTTCCCCTTCTTTCTGGCCTGATGCACCCCACTGTCAAGGCCTGTAAGGACCTTGTGGTTGACCTCTACCTCTTGGACGTCTGTATCTGCCCCTTTGAGGTCTGTCTAACTGGAAAGGACCAATTCTTTGTTGGCCAATTTCTGCTAAATCGAGGAGGCTGAACCTGTAAGAAATCCTTCACCGTTTGCAAAGATTTTGCCTTATCCTCCATCTTCTTTAATACCTCTTCTGCCTTAACTCCAAATAACACATCCTGCTGCAAAGGTGCATCCAATAGTTTTGCTTTAACATGATCTGGTAATGTATGTTTTTTTAACCAAGCATATCTTCTAATGACAGAACCTGTAACGGCTGCTCTACAGGAGGCCTTTAAAGAATCAAAACCACATTGCAAAGTATGTTTTCCCACTTGTTCAGCTGCATGCAATAAATCCTGCATTTCCTTAAAATTAGGGAGATCTGAATCTGGAAGCATTTTTTGTTTCAACTGAGACATCAAAAATTGCTGATATTTTAGCATGTGAAACTGGCAATTTAAGGCCCTCATTGCTAAAGTTGCAGACGTATATACTCCCCCCCCCATCTGTCTAATGCTCTGGAATCTCGGTCAGAGGGGACTGGATTCTTTGCTGATGAGGTCTTAACTCCTTTGAGTCCCTGAGAAATAGTTTCAGGGTCAGCAACAGGGCTTTTATAAAGAAATTTGTGTGAGTTAGGGACTGTGTAGCATCTGTCAGGCTTAACTGGGGCTGGAGGCAAAGAATCAGGATTTAAGCTGGATTCGGATACATCCACAATATCTAACACTGGCGGAATAGCAAGGGGTCTGTGTAGAGTTAATAAAAGGAAGTCTCTGAGCCTTTTCTTGGATTCTGAGTAATCCTGGCCTTCCCAATAGAAGTGCTCCCTCATGGTATGTAAGGTTTCCCCAAAGGAGTAGTCCTCAGGCAGAGAGGCTGATGGAATTGATTCCTCAGCATCAGAGTCCTCATAAGGGAGTAAAAAATATCCTAGGTCTGAGGAAGAATCAGAAGAGATGGACACCTGGTCGGATGAGTCAGTCTGCATCCTGTGTAGGCCTTTTATCAGGAGGGGGATGGGACCCCCTGATCCGAGTGATTAGGTCTTCGGCCATTTTGAGCATTTGTTTCTTAGGCATGGAGGCCTGTCCTGGAGAATGCTGTATTTGTTTCTTTGTTTTTAAATGAGGTTTAGCCTTAGCAGAAGCTTTAATGCTTAACTGAGTAGATCTAAAAACACCCTCTGAAGCTGCGGGTTGTTCAGCTACTCCGGACCTCTTTGAAGGGTTAGTTCTGGTAGGCTGAAAATCTTGGGCGTCTGAAGGCCCAACCATCTCCACGTGGGAGTCAGAGGCGGCCTGTGGATCTACAGAAGCAGTCGTCAGGGGCTGCGAAGGCGCCTCGCTGAAAACCGGAGAACCGGCGACTGGCCTAGAAAAGGCTTCATCGTCAGATTTGGGCCTTGGATGCCTATACTTAGTCTTTGCGCTTTTTATGTATTCCGGTCGTCGGAAGTTCCGACGGCATGGTGTAATTGAATTTTCTGCCAAAATAATGTTGGGCAAAATCAAACCGATATTTAATAGTGCGCTTGTTAAACCTAGCACAAAACCGACAACCAGTGACGTCGTGGTCTGGGCCTAGGCATGGGATACAATAAGAATGGAAGTCCTTATGAGGCATTTGCTTCCCACAAGAAATAAAGTTATTAACTTTTACTGACATCGGTCTGAGGCAAGAAAAAGTTTCCCCAACGGGGTACTTAGCTTTGTAGAAGACTTCGGTTCTGGATTCGGAATGAAATCTCAGGAGTCGGCCGACCGGCACTTGCGAACTGCTTTTGCTTCGGGCACCGCATGGCAAGAAAGACTGAAGAAAATGGCGTTGGCTGCATCTTATATACCCCTGTCGCACTGACATCAGGGAGGAGGCGACAGCAACCGACACCGGACCAAGACTTTGGAACTCAGGCCGACTGGGGAACCGCTTGACGGCAGGATAACCCAAGTGTAATGACTGCAGCAGTGTAACACAATGAACATCTGCCGATGCCACTGCCTTCCCTATCAGTATCCTAATCAATCACTCTATCCAAGAAAGTCTTGTACCCCAACTCTGGAAAAAGGCTTACATCATACCCCTGCACAAAGGAGGCAATAATAACAATATTATTAACTTCCATCCCATCGCCATCCTCTCTCCCCTCTCAAAACTCCTAGAAAAAATGTATCCATCTTCAACTCCTTCCCTATCTCTTAGACAACTTTTTAACTTCTACCCAACACTGATTCAGACCCAGTCACAGCACTACGACTGCCCTCCTATCCTTCCGGGAAACTATGAATAAAGCCAGGGATTCTAGTTTTACTGTCTCTACCCTCTTACTTGACCTTTCTAAGGCCTTCGATACTATCTGTCACAACCTTCTCCTTACTAAACTATCCAACCTATACTTATCCCCTCCCTTTCTCAACTGGTTCACCAGCTACCTCTTTAACAAGCAACAAGCTGTTAAGTGGAAAAAAGCCATCTCTTCTTTCCTTAACACCCCCACTGGTGTCCCCACAGGGTCCCATACTGGGTCCCCTCTTCTTCAATATATTCATAAATGATTTCTTCCGCTTGATCCCTTACGCTAACCTTATTCAATATGCAGACGATTCAACAATTATCTGTATTGGTACATCCATCCCCACTCTCTGAAAGCTGACTCAAGACACATTCTCTACCACAGAACAGTGGATGAAAGACAATCATTTAGCACTCAATGCATCAAAAACCAAACTTATGGTATTCTTCCCCTCTAAAACCAACACCATTGATAGAAATCTATTCTCCATCACCAGCCAGAATAACACACCTCTTGAACTGGTATCTGAAACCAAACTACTTGGAGTCCAGATCGATGACCAGCTTAAATTCAATTCACATCTACAACTAAATATAAAAAAAAACACCAAAAACTTGGCATGTTCTACGGACACAATAGATACCTCACTACATCTACTAAGCTCACTCTCGCTACTACATTTCTCATCCCTTCCCTCCTTTATGGTGCCCCTCTCCTAACAAACCTACAATCATCTCTCAAGACAAAACTGTCCCCTTGTTATAATAAAACTGCCAAATTTGCCTCTAGCCACAAATCATCAACCCATCACTGTGCATCCCTCCACAAACTAAACTAGCTAGGGCTTCCCAACTATCTCTCCTATACTCAGCTTACTTATGCACACAAACTCAATTTTCACCCCTCCCCCTGTCCCTCCTGTCCTCTACCTTTAAAATGCACCACCCAGAAAGACTCCTAAGATCTCACAACCAAAGAAGAAAAGACTGGATAAACACTTGGTTTACACCTCAAAGCAGTAGCAAAAATAAAGTAAAACAAACTGACCATGGCTGAATAAATTCCAAATTCCAGGTTCCAAGAAAATAGAGCTTTAATGAGAAAACAAGAGTAAGCGCTTTCGCGATTCAACAGCTAATCGCTTCTTCAGACTCATTCAATATACATCAAGACAATAAATTTAAATCAAAACACATCCAATAAAAGAGCTGTTTCTCTATGATGTCATGCAAATTCATTAAAAAAACAGAAATACAATGTATTAAAATGTTTTTGTTAAAAGCATATATTACGTTAAAAAACAAAAGTAAAACTGCTTCAATGTGTCAATGGTCTTGATTTCAAGAAGGGTTTCAAGGAAACTGAACTGTTTAACCCAGGGGGCTTATCTGCCTGGAGTTGCAAAATCCATTTTTGTTCTGCCTCTTCCACTTTACTTTTAATGTCCCCTCCTCCATTATTTTTATTAATAATTTCTACCACCATAAAGTTAAAAACATGCTGTGAATTCTCTGCTTGTACATGTTTAACCAGAGCACTAGTATCTTTCTTATTGGCTATATCTCTTAAATGCTCAAGCACACGTTCTTTAAGGCATCTATTAGTTTTGCCTATATAAAATGCAGAGCATTTAGTGCGAAAGCTAAAATAAACTAAGTTATGTGTTTTACAATCTGCATAGAAATTAACCTCAATAGTGAAAGTTAGAGTGGGGCGTTGAAAGACATTTGTTATACACATAGTTGCAGGCCATACAGTTTCTACAGGGAAATGTTCCTATTCTTTGTGATGATGCAGGCTGTTTTGAGGAGCTTGATTTGTAACAGAGCTGTCTTTTTAAAGATTTCTTATTTATAAAAGAAAATGTAGGTTTATTTTCCAGAACATTACGTAACTCTGGAACTGAATGCAAAATATTCCAGTTCTTTTCAAATATACCACAGAATCTCCTAATGTCACTAGAATAAGTTACTGGAAACCTAATTCTCATATTATTGCCACTGTGTATAATGTTTTCTTCTTCAGTTGCTTCTGAAAAGAAAGGTTTACATCTATTTCTCATTCATATTCTTAATACTGCTATCAATGTCTCTGTCGCTCTAGCCTCTATCTTTAAATTCTTTTTTTAATACTGACACTGTTTAAGCCTTCATTGGTATTATGTAGGCGACTAGCTCTCATAAATTGTCCCTTTATGACATTTCTATGTACATGTCCAGGATGCATACTTGCTTTATGTAGGATACTATTCCTATGACTAGGCTTCCTGTACGTGTCTGTGGCAATCTTTTTAAACTGTGTCTTCCTAAAAGAGACATCTAAAATTTCAATCACTTCATGTGAACATTGATAAGTAAATCTAAGGAATCCTGTGGTACTATGTAGATAATCTATCAAACATTGTAATTCATCAGTTGTGCACCCCCATAGCAAAAAAAATAATCTACAAAACGTGTGTACCATAAAATTTTATCCACATATTATTCTGTAATAGAAATTCACTCTCCCATGCTACTAGTACTAGGTTAGCATAGCTATTTGCACATGCTGTGCCCATAGCTACGCCAACCTTCTGTAAATAAAATTTCTCATTGAATGTAAAGATATTATTATCCAGTATAATGTCAAGTAATTCACAGATCAAATTAATTTTAGCATTATTATATGCCTGCTTATCATTCAGTATATCACGTATTCTCTCAATACCCCAGTTGTTTGGTATTGCTGTGAATAAAGAAGTAATATCCATAGTCACAAACATATATTCCTCATTTAAAGCTGATACCCTGCTGTATAATAATTTCAAAAATGCTTTAGTATCCCTGAGTACAGTGTCGCATAGGGCTAAAATAGGATGTAAGCACTTTTCAACATATATAGAAACAGCTTCTGTGACCCATCCTTTGCATGAGACTATAGGTCTCATGGGTGGGTGAGTTATGTTCTTATATACCTTTGGTAGTCCGTAGATGATGGGTATGGTGGGGTACTCGGACAGAAAATAATTAAGAAGCTCTTCAGAAATTTGTTTTGTTACAAAAAGATCAAAGATGAAAACAGACACGCTATCAATGATACCCTTTACTTGCCTTTCATTAATGGCCAAGTAAGTCTCTTCATCATTCAATAGCTCCATCATTTTTTGGATATAAAACAATTTATCCATCACCACTATACTGCCCCCTTTATCTGCTGGCCTTATCTCAATACTAGGGGATAACTTTAGTTGTATTAATGTTTCAGTTTCCATTTTAGTTAAATTATAGAATGCAGGCGAGTTATCCTGAGCATAAATATCTCTAATCTCATTTTCACACACACTGGCAAAAGTTTCTATGACCGGGTGTGGTTTAGGTACATACACACTGGGCTGTTTAAATACATTAATATGACCAGTTCCAGTATCCTTAAATATTGTTTTTAAAGTTAATGTATTAGAAAACAGTTTAAGTTCTTTCAATATGTCAGTCAATGATGTTTTCTGTGCTGGAATAAAACTTAAACCTTTATTCAGAAGGGATACCTGTGCTGCAGTTAGTTGAAAGCTGGATAGATTTATTACCAAATCTTGGGATTCTTGCTCCGTGTAGTCATTGTATTTAAATATGCTCCTTGTTCCTTCTGCTGTCGTATTTTGCCTTTCCGATTCCTGCTTTTTGATCTGTCCCTTATCGGTAACACTTTCTTCAATACAAAGGGTAGAATGGAGGTTTGTGTTGTGTCTTTCGACTCTAAAAAATCTGAGAAGTGGAGAGAGCCTCATTATTCCTATTTCCATTGCCTGTGTTTTTGTTCGAGCCGATGCTGAGGCTTCATTTATACTGGCGCCATTTTCAAAAGTAGCAGGCTCTGTGTGTTCTACTATGACGGTGATGTCAGTAGTTCATTTTGTTTTTAATGAATTTGCATGACATCATAGAGAAACAGCTCTTTTATTGGATGTGTTTTGATTTAAATTTATTGTCTTGATGTATGTTGAATGAGTCTGAAGAAGCGATTAGCTGTTGAATAGTGAAAGCGCTTACTCTTGTTTTCTCATTAAAGCTCTATTTTCTTGGAACTTAGAATTTGGAATTTATTCAGCCGTGGTCAGTTTGTTTTATTTTATTTTTGCTTATCTAGCAACCAAAACCTAATAGAACTGTACAAACCCCTTCGCTCTCCAGGACAAAACCTCCTGTCCTTTGCCCTGGCACGCCTATGGAACTCCCTCCCTCCCTCCATTCGTACCACCACCAACCTCCCTGCCTTTAAAAAAATCACTGCACTCACATCTAACATCCACATGGGAATGCTCCTGCTCCCACGCCTCATAGCCTATTCTCCACTTCCTAAGCCTATTGTAAATAACTTCTTATAATTCTCAAATTGTACTATTCCATCTCAAGAAACTGTAGATTTAAAAATGCAATGTTTTGTTTTCTACTAACTGTAAACTATTAATTTTATTGTAACTGCTGTAATTTTCGTTTTGTCTTAGAACCACAAAAGATTTAATCTGTAAACTATGATAACCTTTGTGTAGGAGCTTTTCTCCCCACGACTCCATTGAAAATGGGTTCTTATTGGCTCAATGGACTATCCTGGTTAAACAACTGCAAATAAATAAAAATAAATAAATAATTAAACTGTTTCCCATTTGGTTTTATAAAACCTACATTTGTCTGTTTCTCCCACATGTTCAATGGACTTTGTAAACCAGCGTATATGTATTCCACTATTTTGGGCCGCCATTATTTACCTTTCATCTCTTAGTTTGAATTAGCCTGTCTTTAACCATTCCTGCGTTTGTTCCTGATTAACATGAGGTTCGTCTAGAAGTTTTCTATACTTGTAACTATATTTATGCATTTTCCAGATTTCTTGCCTTCATCTGGTCCTTCACCTTATATTCTTTTTGTTTTTTGCCACATTCAGTTGCTGCCTGATTCTTATCTACTTCTGGTTTGATCTCCATTCCTGCTTGACACCGATATGCTTCTGCTAGATTAAGCAGAGAAGTCATCTTAGACTTATTCTCCTCATGTTTCAAAAATTTCACTACATCTGGGTCTTGTGAGGTCAGCAGATATGTGTGGAGTCCCATGACTGCAGATCTATACATGTAATAAATTTCAAGGAGGCCCATCACTCCTTCGGAAAGGGGAATATATAATCTTGGTATGCAATGATTTTTAAAAATCATATGGTAAGCATGAAGCATCCTTCTTGTTTTCCTATCTAATCTATCCAATATGTTTGGGGGGAATCAATCACTCCAAAACTGTAAGGTAGGACAGGAAGAGCAAATTAGTTTATAGCCTGGATTTTGTTCCTAGATGTCAGTGCTGTGTTCAGGATTAATTTAAGTCTTCTGAAGTATTCCTTACTAAGTTTTATTCGCATTTGTTCATGTTTTATTGTTGAGCCTTCACCAATACCCAAATATTTATAGACTCCTTCTTGCTCAAGTTCTATATCACATTCTTGTCCAAAACTGATGTTTTCCTGGTATTGCAGTTTTCCTACTGTAAAGGTTGCTTTTGCACATTTATCAAGACCAAATGACATTCTTATATCATCGGAAAAAGTTTTGACAACTTGCAGTTGTGCTTTCAATTCCTCATCTGATGAGCTATACAGTTTTAAATCATCAACAAAGAAAAGATGAGAAGTCTTTACACTTTGTTGTTTTCTAGGAGCCAAACTATAGCCAAGGCCTAAGCTGTTAAGTAGACGGCTTAATGGGTTAAGTGCAAGGCAGAATAGCAACGGTGACAAAGAGTCACCCTGGAATATCCGCCTTTGAATTTTTATCCCTGGGATAATAATTTGAACTTTATCATGGCTAAATTGCAAAGTAGTCTGCCACTGTTTCATGGTCAGTGTAATGTTGTCGATCAGTGTAGGAGGTATCTTATACATTTTTAAGCACTCTTTTATCCATGAATGTGGGACACTATCAAATGCTTTTTTGTAGTCAATCCATGCCATACTTAGATTCTTCCCCTTTTTACAGTTCTCCACTATGACTTTAACAACAAATGATCCTTTGTTCCATAACACTTTCTTTTATTGCCCTTTTGTTCAACTGCCATAATTGAGTTTTCTTCTAAATGACTATAAACTCTGTCTGCATCAATTCCCATATATAGTTTATACGTCATTGGAAAGCAAGTTATTGGTCTATAATTTTTAAGCTAGCTTGCAGGTTCACTCTTAAGTAGGAGTGCTGTTTTTCCTATTGTTAACCAGGTTGGTGTCTGTTCGGGGTGTGTATATAAATAGTTCTTACTCACGGCTAAATCTTCGTGCAAAGATGTTAATACTTTCAGCCAAAAGTTAGGTACTGCTTCTGGGCCTGGGGTTTTCAATTACAGGCTTTTCTTAACTTTGTTTAAATCTCTCTGGCTATTACTTCATCCCATTTCATATCCTGTACCTTTAAACTTCTTATTCTTTCTTTTTCTTCTTCTATCCATTTAGCATCTTTGTTATGTTCCTCAGGATCTTCACAGATACTTCTCCAAAATGTATCTATTTCTTCTTTTTTTGGCAATCTTTCAATTCCTTTTACCTTGTTTCCCAATTCTCTATAAAACTTTTCTGGGTCATCAATAAATTGCTTATTTTGTACTTTTCCTTTATATTTATCTTCGCATCTTCTAAGTTTTTACACCTGTGCTGAAATTTTTAGTTTATTTGCGATAGATCCTGGTCTGTTCTAATACCGTGCATTGCTTTTATCACATCTGTCTTAGTATTTTTATTGATCTGTTCCCTCTTCTACAGTCTTCTAACAGTGGCACTTCTTGTCTCGTGAAAACAGGGTCTGCCTCATGAAGGTAGTCACCAAGACTTGAGGATGAATTCATCTTCAGCAATACTACCCCTTGCTTGCTGGCTTCTCTCTCCATTCTGACCTTAACTAGGACCCACAGTATGAAGGAGGACATGTACATCCGGAAAAAAGAAAAAATGTAAAGAAGAGGAATGCCCTAGGCCAGTAGCAAAATACCACCCATGTAAAAAAAAAAAATGGAGAAAATAAAAGGGCAGGAGGGAGTGAATATTGCAATGGTGAAAAGGAAAATGTCTATTGTTATGGTAAGATTTTACACAAATGTAGTATGTTCTTCTATATCACTGTTGCAGTATTCACCACCTATGGGAAGAGTACAAAAGCTACAGTGAAGGCAGGGAGGAGGAAGGTAAGGAGGAGCCCTCCACAAGCCCATGCAGGACAGCCTTAGCAAAACCTGCCCTGGCCTGGAAATGACATCCAATTTGTAATGTTTTGTGGAAGTGTGAACTGAAGACCAAGTAGCAGCTTCAAGGAAGGAGTTGGTGTCCAACCAACCTTTTAAGAAAGTCCCTGAAGACGCCACTGCTCTAGTGGAATGTGTCCTTATCGAAGCAGACAGCTGTTTGCTATGAAACGAACAACAAAAGGAAATGGTCATGGAGATCCAGCAGGAGAAGATTTCTTACAAACAGCCAAACTCACTGTCCTGGTATGAAAAGAAACAAAAATGCTGATCTGATTTATGAAAAAACTTTGTTTTATCTAGATACATCTGTGCTATCTATGTAAATTCAAAATATGAAGAACCTTCTCACTGGCATATTGAGGCAAAAGGAAAAAGGAGGAAGCTGGATAGACAGATTATGTGCAACTCATTAACTACCCTGGACATAAAATAATTTGTATGGAGAGTCTTCCTGTCTCTATGACAAACAAAAAGGGAGGGACTGCCATCAAGGCCTGTAGTTCAGAAACCCTTCTGACAGACGTTAAAGCAACTAATTAAACCGTCTTCCAGGTGCAATGTTGCAAAGAAGAAAAAACTACAAGCTCAAAAGGGGCCCAAGGCAGCTTTTCCAGAACAAAACTGATTTCCCAAGGAGGAGGAATGGGCTTTCTTGAGGAGTCTTAAGATGAAAGATGCCTTTAAGAAACTGCTTGACCTCAACCTTAAGAGGCCAAAGGAGGAGTAAGTGGTAGACAGGCAGAAATGGCTGATAAGTGGGTTTTCATGTAAGCCAAGCCAACATGCAGAAATTCACACAGATAAGAAAGAAACAAAGGAACCTTCACTGAAAAGGGGGTCCTGGTGATGTGTGAGAAAACAGAAAATCTCTTCCATTTAGACAATTATGATTTTCTGGTGTAGAAAAGGAATCATAACCCTATCACCCAAATCATCAATTGAAGAGTGGACAGATGAGGGCAAAGGAGAGTTCTTTCGTCCTGTGTGAGAAGATCTATGTGGTGAGGTAACTTGTGATGATTGTCCCTGGCCAGATGGAATAAGAGGGGGAACCAATGCTGTCTGGGCCAAAAGGGAGTCATCAACAAGATTTTTGGAGAGTCCTTCTCGATGTTGTAAAGGAGTCTTGGAAGAAGAGGTAGAGGATGAAAGGCATAAAGGAACATTAATAAAACAAAAACTCATTGGATAACACACGGCAGGCAATTCTTTAATAGAAATACAAAAAGTAAGCGCTTTCGCACAGAGTCCTCTATGCTTCATCAGACATACTGAGACAATTATAACATTTAAATAGCAAGTATCATGGTACTAACCAATCAGATTCATGCTTGAATTGATAAACCAATTTCAAATAATAATACACATGATAAAAATATACACATATTAATATAATATAAAATATAAGCACATTTATAAATGATCTAAAAACATACAAAAACACAAATTTTATAAAAATTGTTATAGGATGTAAACTTCTGATAGATATATCATATGATAAATAATTTGGGGCATCAATGCTTCAGAGCTCTATTTCTAAGGAATGGTTTTAGGGAAACCTTACAGTTCAGTCCAGGCGGTCTATCTGCTTGGAACCTAATAATCCATTCCTGTTCCAAGGCTTCAGTACTATTAATTATGTTTCCACCTCTCATTTTTTTTTTTTGAACAATATGGAGAAACAAGAACTTAAACCTATGTGTGGCTCCCTCCTTCATCACATGCATTGCTAATGCATTACTTTCTTTATTATTTCTGATGTCTCTCATATGTTCGAGGATCTAATCTTTTAGTAACCGATTCGTTTTACCTATATAACAGGCAGGACATTTCATACAAAAACTAAAGTATACTACATTCCTAGTGTAGCCGTTAGCATAAAAGTGTGTATCAATAGAAAAACCTCTAGAAGGATGTGTGTATTGTCCACCACCAAATATAAACGGACATGCCGTACATCTCCTGCAGGCAAAAGTACCCGTCCTATCAGATCGCACATAACTAAGGCCATCTATCTTTCTGTAACACAATTGTCTTTTAAGAGACTTATTATTCTTGAAAGAAAAGGATGGTGTATCTCCTATCACTCCATCAAGTTCTTTTACACTAGATAGGATGCCCCAATTATTTTTAGCTATATCACAAACTATATTAACGTTACTTGCAAAAGTCAATGGTACACGCAGCACATTACTCTAAATTTCTTGTGCTTAGAGTTGTTATTGTAACATTCTCATTATTTATAGCTGGATCATTTGCATTATTTCTTCTCTTTCTATTGTAGTATGGTTTGCACTTTCCTTCCCTTTCTTTCTAGGCTAAATCAATCTGCCTTTCAATATCTCTCACTTTATATCCCCTTTTACTAAATTCATGCTTTAGTAGATTATGCTGACTGCTACACTAGGAATGTAGTATACTTTAGTTTTTGTACGAAATGTCCTGCCTATTATATAGGTAAAACAAATCAGTTAATAAAGGACAGGATCCTCAAACATATGAGAGACATCAGAAATAATAAAGACAGTAATGCATTAGCAATGCATGTGATGAAGGAGGGAGCCACACAGTTTTAAGTTCTTGGTTCTCCATATTGTTCAAAAAAATAAGAGAGGTGGAAACATAATTAACAGCACTGAAGCCTTGGAACAGGAATGGATTATTAGGTTCCAAGCAGATTGACCACCTGGACTGAACTGTAAGGTTTCCCTAAAACCATTCCTTAGAAATAGAGCTCTGAAGCATTGATTCCCCAAATTATTTATCATATGATATATCTATCAGAATTTTACATCCTATAACAATTTTTATAAAATTTATGTTTTTGTATGTTTTTAGATAATTTATAAATGCGCTTATATTTTATATTATATTTCTATGTGTATATTTTTATCATGTGTATTATTATTTGAAATTGGTTTATCAATTCAAGCATGAAACGGATTGGTTAGTACCATGATGCATTACAATTTAAACATTGTTATAATTGTCTCAGTATGTCTGATGAAGCAGAGAGGACTCTGCGAAAGCACTTACTTTTTGTATTTCTATTAAAGAGTTGCCTGCCGTGTGTTATCCAACAAGTTTTTGTTTTATTTTTGCTCTTCTTAGTTTATCGTTGGTTACTTCATCCAGTTTTGGGGATTTTATTCTAGCATAAAGGAACATTCCATTCCAAGAAAAGGACATGGTGATCACCTTCCAAGCCAAGTGAGGCTGTGTCCTGAACCTGCTAAGAAAAGTTGCCACAAGGTTGTGCTTTGAGGGTATATAAACAGCCTGTAGGGTAACCATGCTTGAAGAGCTAATTTGCAAAGAAAGTAAGACCTGCTGCCCCCGTTTGCTGATGTGTCCCATGACTGTGGTGTTGTCTGTACGAACCTTCAAGGGACCCAGGACCTGGAACCAAGAGCACATTGAAAGTGTGAAGGTCCAAAATGTCAGCCTCATTTCCTTGATGCTGATGTGATCCACCCACTTGTCAAGATGACCAAAGACCTTGCAACTTCAGGGTGCCTGAAACGGTTCCTCACCCCAGCTCTGATACGTCTGGGAAGAGTTCCTGAGACAGCTGAGGAAGGTGAAAAGGAACATCCAGATTGAGAGAGAGCTGCTGAATCCACCACTGAGATTCCAGTTTGAGACAAAGGAGTAGAGGAATGAGATTGGTCCAGCAGGTGGAGGTGTTAAAGCTAAACTGATTTCAGGTACCACTGAAACTTCTTTATATACAGCCTCACACAGTAAAGCATGGGAAGAGTAGAGGCCATGAACCCCAGAGCTCTGAAAAATTTTCTGGCCGGAAGGCAGGAAGAGATACCGGCATAGGAACAATCTTGGATCTGCAGCCTAGGAAAACATAATCCTGAGATGGAGTCAACATTTACTTCAGAAGGCTGATCGTGAACCCCAGGCTGTGCAACAGAAGCTGGGTAAAATGAAGATGCTGCACCAGCCTTGAATGGGAAAGACCCTGAAGCAACAGGCCATCCAGATAAAGAAATATTTGAATACCCTGAAGCCTGCAGGAATTAGAACTATATAGTACAGTTGTGTACACATACCATAAATGTAGATGTTAGAGTGTATTCATTGTTGCAGTCATTACATTTGGGTTATCCTGCTGGCAGGTTGCCCTCAGTCGGCCTGAATTCCAAAGTCTTTGGTCCTGCGTCGGCTGGCGTCACCCCTTCCCTGACGTCAGGTCGTCAGGGGTATAAAAGAAGCAGCCAACGCCATTTTCTTTAGTTTTTCTTGCCCCAGATGTCAGGTGCCCCTAAAAGGGTAGCCAAAATGTATACGTATATATAAAATTACGTGCAGCAATATAAACTTTACCTTCATCCATAAGCAAATACACCACATAGGTTGTACAAATTAGAGAAGGAAAGATAGGTTCCATCAGAAGAAAAGGGGGGATGGTGGGTGGGTAACATGGACTGCAACAGTGAATACACTCGAACATCTACATTTATGGTAAGTGTACACAACTGTACTATGTTCTTCATGTTTCACTGTTGCAGTCATTACATTTGGGTAGATTCCCAAAGCTATGGTTGGGAGGCTGGAGCAAAACAGCATTAGGAGCGGCTATGAGACCCTGCAGAACTGCAGTGGCAAAGCCTGCCCTGGTTTTAGAGTAGAGTGGCAGATGATAGTGCTTTGTAAAGGTGTGCACTGACCTCCAAGTAGCTGCCTCTAAAATGTCCTTGGTTGGTACTCCCCTGAGAAAGGCTGCTGGAGTGGCTGCAGCTCTGGTGGAATGTGGCCTAATGCCCTTAGGCAGTGGCTTGCCATGGTACAAGTAGCAGAAACGAATGCAGTGGTCTATCCACTTTGAAATAGTCTGCTTTGAGATAGCCTTTCCTTGTGATCCTGCAGCATATGCCACTAGTAATTGCTCTGTCTTTCTGAAAACTTTGGTTCTGTCCAAGTAGAATCTAAGCTGTCTGTGTATGTCCAAAGAATGCAGAATTATTTCCCCCTTGTTATCTGGATTTGGATAAAAAGTTGGCAGATGAATGGTTTGGTTAAGAGCCACACTGGACACCACTTTAGGCATAAATGTTGGGTTTGCCTCAGAGAGACCCTGTCCGGATAAAAAATGATAAAAGGTTCCACAGCCATGAGTGCCTGTAGCTCTGAAACTCATCTTGCGGAGGTTATTGCTAGGAGCAGAGCTGTTTTCCAAGATAAAAACTTTATATGAGCAGTAGCAGCTGGCTCAAAAGGAGGCAGGGTGAGTTTTTCCAAGACATAGTTGAGGTCCCATGCAGGCATTGGTGATCTCCTTGGAGGCTTTACATTTTTGGCTCCTCTGAGGTACTGTTTTAATAAGGGATGAGAAAAGATTGGTGGCTCTGCATTGTAATGAGCCGAAATGGCAGAGGCATGAATTTTAATAGATGAGAAAGATATGCCTTTGTCCAGCATCTCAGTTAAGTACGGTAAAATCTGAGGAATATTTGGCAGAGCTGTATCAGTTCCTTGTGCCTTGTTCCAAGCACAGAATCTCTTCCATTTTCCAGCATAAGATTTTCTAGTACAAGGCCTTCTGGCTTCCAAAATGACATCCATCACAGCTTTGCTGAGAGATGTGTTTTGTATGACTACATTATCCACCATGCTGCCAGGTTTAAAGCCCTGAGTTGGCTGTGCAGGATCTGATTGTTTTGCTGGGACAGTAGATGCGGTACTTGAGGTAAGGTCCAAGCTGGGCATTGAGACAAGCTCCTTAATACTGGGTACCAGTGCTGGCGGGGCCAGTCTGGTGCAATCAGTATCATCTTTGGCTTCTCCTGTCTGACCTTTAGGAGTACCTTGGGGAGGAGAGGCAGAGGGGGAAAGGCATATACTGATAGGTTTTTCCAGCTGAAGGATAGGGCGTCCACTTTCCATGCTCGTCTGATAAATCCTTGTGCAGAATCTCTTTAGTTGGTAGTTGTGAGGGGAGGCAAATAGATCTATGTCCAGGCATCCCCATCTCTTTATTATCATGCTGAAGACTTGTGGATCCAGCTGCCACTCATGGGGATCTATGAGGTTTCTGCTTAGTTCATCTGCCAGAGTATTTTTCCTTCCTGGCAGGAATTGTGCCTGCAGATGTACTTGGTAAGTCAATGCTGTGTCCCACAAAGTCATGGCTAGTCTGCAAAGGGGGTAAGAGTGTGTGTCCCTGCTTGTTTATATACCACATGACCGTGGTGTTGTCTGTCTTTATCAGTAGTTGTCCTTGATGAAGTAGGTCCTCGACGGCTGTCAGGGCATTTTGAACAGCTAGCATCTCTTTTTGATTGATATGTAGATGCATTTGGTTTGAGGTCCATGTTCCTGAATGCATCTTCCTGCCATGTGGGCCCCCCAGGCATAATCTGATGCATCCGTTGTTAGTGTCTGCCTGGCTGGGGGTAATGTGAATGGCTGTCCCTTGTTTTGGTGACAAGCCTTTGCCCACCATCAAAACTCATGTAGCAAGCAGGGAATGAGAGTAATTATAGCTTCCAGGCTGTGGCAATGTTGAGTCCAAACACTTTTTAGGTACCATTGAAGTTTCCTCATATGCAGTTTTGCATATGGAATGAGTAGGATGCAGGATGCCATGAAGCCCAAAGCCTGCAGATTTTTTCTTGCAGATAACTGGGTCTTTGTTGCCAACATTTTGAAATAGGTAGTCAGTTGCCTTTGTTTGTCTGGCGTGAGATAAGCCATCTGGGCAGTTGTATTTAAGCTTGCACCCAGGAATATTATCTCTTGAGAGGGTACTAGTTTTGATTTCTTTTCATTGACTGTGTACCCTAGGCATGTTAGAAGTTTTTTCACAAACGCCAGATGCTCTAGAAGGATGTCCTTGTTCTCTGCTTGAATGAGACAGTCGTCCAAGTTAGGATATATTTGTATTCCTCTTAGTCTGCAGAATGCAATTACTGGTGCCAGGCACTTTGTAAAGACCCTGGGAGCAGTAGATAAGCCAAAGGGCAGTGCAGAGAAATGGTAATGCATTGAGCCAGCCTTGAATCTGAGGTATCTTCTGCATATCTGTCTGACTGGGACATGCAGGCATGCCTCTTTTAGGTGTAAAATTTCAAGCCAGGCATTCTTGCCCAGCATGGGCAGAAGCTGCTGCAAAGTCAACATTTTGAATTTTGGTATATCCAGGAATGTGTTCAGAATCAATAGGTCCAGTATATGCCTCCAGGCCTTGTCCTTTCTGGGTACCAAGAACAGTCTTGAGTAAAATCCTTGTCCCTGCTCTTGCTCTGGTACTTGTTGAATTGCCCCCATGTCCATGATGGATGAGACTTGTTTTTGTGCCTCTGCCCATTGATTTTTTGGCAGATCTGGCAAGCCGTTTGCCTTTGGCAGGGTATGAAAATGGAACTTGTAGCCTTGTGACACGATATTTAGAACCCACTTGTCCTGGGTTATAATGTGCCAATTTTGAGAAAAAAGTGCTAATTTTCCCCCTAAGGGTGCTGCCAGGAAATAAGTGCTTGGTGCAGGCAGGGGGGGGGGGGGGGGGGGGGAGTCATTGGGACTGTTTCCTGTGTGATTTGTCTTCTCCACTTTTGGAGGCAGAAGCACCCCTTGCGCCTGGGATCTGCCTCTAGGGCGTCTAGATCTGCTCCTTTGAGGTCTGTCTGAAACAGGAAAGGACCAATTCTTTGTTGGCCAGTGTCTACTATCTACTAAACCTAGGCGGCTGTACTTATAAGAAATCTTTGACCGTTTGCATAGATGTAGCCTTGTCCTCCATTTTTTTTTTTTTAACACCTCTTCTGCCTTAACACCAAACAAAGTATCATGCTGTAAAGGTGCATCTAATAATTTAACTTTAACATGATCAGGCAGATTTTGTTCCTTTAACCAGGCATGCCTTCTAATTACAGAACCTGTAACTGCGGCCTTGCAGGAGGCCTCTAAAGAATCAAAACCACATTGCAAAGTATGCTTTCCAACTTGTTCAGCTGCATGCAATATATCCTGCATTTCCTTGTTTTCTGCACATTCAGAGTTTAACAACATTTTCTGTTTAAGCAATGCCATGACATGTTGCTGATATTTGAGCATATGAAACTGACAGTTTAAGGCCCTTATAGCCAAGGTAGCAGAAGTGTAAACCTTTTTTCCCCATCTATCCAGTGCCCTAGAATCCCTGTCAGAAGGGGTAGGGTTTTTTGCAGCGGAAGCCTTAACTCCCTTGGGACCCTGAGAAATAGTTTCTGGGTCTGCAGCAGGGTTTTTAAAAAGGAATTTATGTGAGTCAGGGACCCTGTAATATCTGTCAGGCTTAACAAGAGCTGGAGGCAAGGAGTCGGGGATAAGGCTAGACTCCGAAAACACATCATCTACAATGTCTAACACAGGAGGGATGGCTAGTGTCTTGTGCTGAGGTAGTAACAGGAAATCCCGGAGTCTCTTTTTAGATTCTGAAAAATCTTGGCTCTCCCAGTGGAAATGCTCCCTCATGGTATGTAGGGTTTCCCCAAAAGAATAGTTCTCAGGAGGAGAAGCTGAAGGTATGGAGTCTTCAGCATCAGAATCCTCGGGGGGGGGGGGGGTATTCCTGATCAGAAGAGGAATAAGAAGAAATGGAAACCTGATTGAAGATTCATAGTCAGTCTGTTGCCTAGGCCGCTTATCAGGAGGGGGATGGGAACCCCTGATCAAGGTTATCAAGTCTTCGGCCATTTTGAGCATCTGTTTTTTGGGCATGGAGGCCTGTCCACGTGGCTCTTGAGTTTGCTTCTTTGCCTTTGAAGGTGCTTTAGTCTTTGTCTTTGAAATCGGTTTAATGTATAGATGTTTGGGTCTGAATACACCCTCAGAAGCCGGTGCCTGCTCAGCGGCTCCGGACTCATCTGAAGGATTAGCAGCCGAGGCTCCAATACCTTGAGTTTCCAGCGGCATGGCCGACTTAACGTGGGAGTCGGTAGTGGCCTGCGACTCTAAAGTAGCGGTTGTCAGGGGCTGCGAAAGCACCTCACTGAGAACCGATGAACCGACAACTGGCTTAGGAGAAACTGCGTCGTCGGTTTTGGGCCTCGGTTGTCTTTCTTTTTCTTTGCATTTTTTTGTGAACTCTGTTAGTCGGATGGCTTTCCAATGACATTTCTGGATAATTAAACCTGCGTCCAAAGTAGTTTAAAGCAAAATCATACCGACGCTTAATAGTGAGTTGGTTAAATCTAGCACAAAACCAACAACCCAGAAAGTTATGATCAGGGCCTAGGCAAGGAGTACAGTAAGAATGAAAGCCCTTATGAGGTATTTGCTTCCCACAAGAAAAACAATTATTAACTTTTTCTGACATCGGTTCTGAAGCAAGAAAAAAGTTTCCTCAACGGGGTACTTAGCTTTATAGAAGACTTCGGATCTGAAATTCGAACTCGAAAATCTCAGGAGTCGGCCGACCGGCACTTGCGAACTGCTGCTGCTTCGGGCACCACGTGGCAAGAAAGACTGAAGAAAATGGCTTTGGCTGCTTCTTTTATACCCCTGACGACCTGATGTCAGGGAAGGGGCGACGACAGCCGACGCAGGACCCAAGACTTTGGAATTCAGGCCGACTGAGGGCAACCTGCCAACAGGATAACCCAAATGTAATGACTGCAACAGTGAAACACGAAGAAGATCACCCAAAGCATTAATTGAAGAGTGTACAAATGACGGCAGAGGAGAGGCTAGACATTTGGTGAAGAGCTGTCGGGATGTTGAAAACTTAACTGCAAAGGAGAGAACAGAAAATGACAGGCGAGTGTGTCCTTCAGATGAAGGAAACCAGAAAAGCTTGGAGGAGTAACACGGGGAAAAAGAGTCTGAAGAGAGCATTCAGAAGGAAGGAAGGCACTAACAGAAAAGTGTTAAGAAAGGAAAGATCCAAGACAGACATCCAAGATCCCACTTTCCTTGGGATCAGAAACATCCTGGAATAAAACCCCAAATCCCTCTCCATCTGCAGAACCAGATGAATGGTACCTTGGTCCAGCAGACCTTACAAGATCCCCCAACAAATGAGGAAGCTGTTCTGTAGGGGGCTGAGGAATTCCGGAAAAGGAGGGCAGGGCCTTTCAGGTCATAAAATAGCTCTGCCTTGTGATGAAGAGAACCCAGGTGTCTGTGGTGAACCCAGGTGTCTGTGGTGATCAGCTGCCAAACAAGCACAGAAAGAGAAAGCCTGAGTGGACAAGGGCACCTGGCTAAGAGGATGTGGGTGGTAGACAGTCAGATGGTTACAGATTTTTCAGGAAAGGACTGCTTCTGGCGTCTGGGTGTCTGAGTAAGCATGTCAGAAGAAAAGACACCTAGAAGCCTTCTTACCTTTGGAAGATTGGCTAGGCAGCCTACGCACAAAAGCAGTCTTACTAAGATGGTTCCTCTAAAATAGAGATTAGGTAAGACAAATATCTGTTTCAAATTTACCCTGATCCTGCAAAGACTTGAAAAGATCAGCCACAGCAGTACTGAACAAATTCTGGTTATCCAACGGAATGTCCAGAAATTTTGCTTTGATATCATC